>NC_061508.1:199601011-199657891 GCF_022539505.1 Lolium rigidum
CAAGCCCCCTCTCCCCAAACCCTAGCTACCTCTCCTCCACATACAACTCCCGCATACGCTTAGGCGAAGCCTGCCGGAGTTCTCCACCACCACCGTCACCACGCCGTCGTGCTGCCGGGATTCCGAGGAGGATCTACTACTTCCGCTGCCCGGCTGGAGCGGGGAGAAGGACGTCGTCTTCATCAACACCGAACGTGTGACCAGAGTACGGAGGTCGTCGCCCGATTGTGGCACCGTCAAGATCTTCTACGCGCTTTTGAAAGCGGCAAGTGATCGTCTACCGCAGCAACGAGAGCATCCTCTTGTAGGGTTTGGAAATCTTCAAGGGTTAGTCTCGTTCATCCCCTCGTTGCTCCCGTCTTCTAGATTGCATCTTGGCTTGGATTGCGTTCTCGCGGTAGGATTTTTTTTGTTTTCTATGCTACGAATCCCTTCTCATGAAGTAGTATCATAGTCATGTTATATATTTTTTTAAGAATCTCAATGCAAATTTGTGTATAAGATTTGTTTAGCATTAATTTTTCTTGTTGTTTGCTCTATGATACGGTATATCTACCTATGATACTTTAATCTCTTCTCTCCTCCTTAATTAGCTACCATATCAGCATTTTTATGGGATCAATGTGTATGATACTAGCACAATGACTAGCCTTATGCGCATGTAGCAGGTGAAGATGTATATGAGATTTTTTGAACATTCAAACTATATCAAAGATATATTTTAAAATGAAAAGAGCATATACACCCAAAAGCTAAAACATCACTCCCGTTTGGCAAAACAAAAATGCGCAATGTTGCCAAAGGAAAGTGCGCGGTTTGCACAAACAGCGTGACAACAGAAAAATAAAATAAAAAGTAGGCCAGACAGCACATGGTTTGTACTTGCGCCTTGCCTGACGGCATCTTCACTTTTTACCACCCCACACTCGTATTGCCTTTTACTTTGCCAGTACGTTACACTTCAAAGATAAAAATGTCTCAGTCCATGCTCCTGGCAGGACTGCTTTACATTCTACTCGTATCTCCGAGAGAGTAAATACTGGTACTCCAATTAGGTGCTGGTAGACTGGTAGTACACGTCATGCACATGCACCTGCGGCATAGCTCTATTTTCGTATATAATATAAATAGTATTAATATTACTAGCAACATACTATTTCGGCTACTAATGTACTTTAGCTATTGATCAATGAGTTCGAATCAGTTACTCCTAGTTTTAAAGTATGACACCAGTCTCTGATTCTTCTATGTACGTTTTTTTAAATAACCGTCGTAATCTTATGTATCTAGGCACATTTTAAATATAGACACATTCATACGTAAAAAATGCAACATTTATTTTAGAACAGAGAAAATAGATAAGTATTTGTATGTCACAGCTGCGAGACTACCATTTTCCATTTCATCAATTTCAAGGATTCTCGGTTTAGTTTTTCAGACTTAGTCTCTTGAAGAAGATCTATTCTATCTATCTATTATATACTAAAAGCAAAATAAGGATGTATAATAGAGACACCACATTAATCCACATCATCTAAATTACTGTGACAGTTAGATCTAAAAGTTACGGTTAGGATTTAATAAAATATTGTTAGTCACGTAATATATGTAACTTGTCAGATTTGTTATGTAACATATTTAACGTGCATATTATTTCTAACCTATGTGTGGCACGGTTCATGTTGCGCAGAGATATAACCGTGTCAGAGGTGGACTTGTGCTCCTAAAATACTAACCGACCGTATGTACCATATCTATCATGGATGGATGTTGGTACTTATCAAAAGAAAAACTACCAGGGTTGAACGTGGTGGTGGAAGGTCACATGTCCACCTTATATATAGAGAGAAACTCACGTATTGGATAGGACGTACAAGCAGCAAACTCTATGACTGATCGGTCATTAGGAAATCTCTAAAACTTATTGATACGTAGTGAAGCCACCTATAAAATTAATAGGCGATGGACTTTTTTTTGCCAAAGCAGATATGTACGATCCGATTTATCCGATTTTAGCATATACACATGCCTATCGCGACATAGCAGTATTTATGCACGACATGATGGTAGTCTTACCGGAAAACATCTGAGATGCTATAAAATTCGACATATTTGTAGACATAAAAATAAAGATATCACCGAATACATTAAAAAAATCCACCGTATAATATACAAAGCTTTTCTTACAAACTACGAATAATACAAAACTTGAAAAACCAAATTTGTAGAAGTTAAATTAAGATAAAATTCCAAAGCAGATATGTACGATCCGATTTTAGCTTATATAAACATGCGACATAGGAGTATTATATGGACGACTAGATGGCAGTCTCACGAGAGAGAAAAATGTGAGGCTGTAAAATTTGACAAATTTTAAGATACAAACATAAAGATATCCCCGAATACATTCAAGAAAATCAATGTATAATACCAAAAAATTACAAACTACGAATAATACAAAACTTGAAAGCCAAATTTGTAGAAGTTAAATTGACCTTGCATGTTTTGAAAATGCACATGAGACCTAATTCATCGAACGCGCAATGATGCTAGGGACACCCTTTTGTTGCCTATGCCACCAGAATTTGGAATCATGTAGAAAAAATAGCGTCCGGTTAAGATGCCAAGTCGTCCATGATAGTGTAGTCATGTTTCATAAAAAGACAAATATAAGGGAGCAAGTACGCAAAATGAATGGATTGAAGAATAGGGTTTAAATTAACATAGTAAAAAAAAGTTAAATCTTAATATTATCTCTATTGTAAACAAATGGTATGCTATTGATACTGACAACTAAATATATAAATAAAACATGACAATAGAAACTAACACTGATAAAATAGTGATAAAAGGACAAAAATTATTTAATAACATAAATAGTGGCCAAAGTTGTATATTGTAGATTATCCATGTCTAAAATTTTATATATTTTACAACATGAGAGGGTCACATATTTTTACAACAAATAGAGGAAACTAGATATAGAAAAACATCATATAAATGTAGAGTAAAATTTATAAGCTTCCGTCGACCTATATATTAATGAATATAAAATTGTTTAGTTTTACCTTATAATAAGAAAATATTTGTTTGTTCCATTAGAATGGTTTTAATATTGTATGATCAAGAAAACCGTGCGTATTTTAATATATGATGTTTAGTCTTGAATACTTACTCAATGTCACATATAAAATCTACTGGCTAGCTCATGATCTAAACTTTTCTGAGTTTTATTGACCCATTTAAGCTCATACACGAACTTCACATATGTTCATTAATCTATTGTTCTGGTAATATAGTCTAATCTCTCACCCATAAAACTAGAGACGAACACAGATATTTTCTACGCATGTATATAACTTCTGTTGCCTATGCCGTCAGAATTTGCAATCATGTAGAAAAAGTAGCGAACGGTTAAGATCCAAGTCGTCCATGATAGTGTAGTCATGTTTCATCAAACGGCAAATATAAGGGAGCAGCACGCAAAATGAATGGATTGAAGAATAGGGCCAACTTAACAGAGTTTAAAAAGTTAAACGTAATATTACATCTGTTGAAATAAATGGTATGCTATTGGTATTGATAAGTAGATATCTTAATAAAACATGACAATAGAAACTAACACTGATAAATTAGTGATAAAATGTATTAAAATTTGACTTAATAACATAAATAGTGGCCAAAGTTGTATATTGTAGATTATCCATGTCTAAAATTTTATATATTTTACAACATGAGAGGGTCACATATTTTTACAACAAATAAAGGAAACTAGACGTAGAAAAAGATCATATAAATGTAGAGTAAAATTTATAAGCTTTTGTCGACCTATATATTAATGAAGATAAAATTGCATAGTTTTACCTTATAATAAGAAATATTTGTTTGTTCCATTAGAATGGTTTTAATATTGTATGATCATTGCTCAAGAAAACCGTGCGTATTTTAATAAATGATGGTTAGCCTTGAATACTTACTCAATGTCACATATAAAATCTACTCGCTAGCTCATGGTCCAAACTTTTTTGAGTTATATTGACCCATTTAAGCTCATACACGAACTTCACATATGTTCATTAATGTATTGTTATGGTAATATAGTATAATTTCTCACCCATAAACTAGAGACGAACAAAGATGTTTTCTAAGCATCTATATAATTTATTTGTATTTCTATAGCATTTGGAAACATATTAAGATTTCCGATTAATTTTGGCACACCGAAGAAATCAACAATAGGTGATGCCCTCGCATTTGCGAGGGCTCCTATGCTAGTTATAGAAATAAAATATGCGTGCATGTGTTCATGAGGGAGTGCACGTACTTATTTGTGAGCATCTCATGTTTCGCAACAAAAAATCCCATCATTCCTTGGCAAACTAATGAAAACTTATACAGTATATACTAGGATTGCTTTGCTCTCCTTTCTCCTTTTACGCGACTAGTCTCGTCGGTAGGCAACTCACACCAATATCTGACTTTGGCCCTACATAGCCACTTTTGTTTCTTGCGTATTTGCTGTCTACCTATCATTGGGCCAAAATAGAGGACTGCCACAACACTGGTTCATCGTGCATTCTATTTTTGAGGACTCTCATCATGCGTTTTTCATCCCAGAGGCTAGAGATTGGTGGCTATATTGCTAATTTTGTCTGTTCCTACTTAATCCATCGGTTTGCTGGAAGCTGTTGTCTTGAACATAGGAAAGCCAATATTTTTTTGAAATCTGTTTTGGAATCTTTTGAAAAGTTTGAACTTCTAACGTCACAGGGAGGCCCTAAACGGTACGGTGGCCGGCAACATCGCAGTGGCGTGCTGCTGGAGGCGATATCATATGATGTTGTCGTATTGGAAGGAGCTTCTCACACCCGCACTCCCAATATATCTACATGGGTTGATCCAAAATCAAATAAATTAAATAAAATGATAATTTTCATTCAAATTTTAGGTCTATCTTACAAATTAGAATGAAATTTGATAAAAACTAGAACTAACACTAATCTAGCATTCGAGGTCATCGAAGTCGAAGTCGTCGTCGGTGGCAAGGTCGATGATGAGACCGTTCTGCCACGCCGGGTAGGCCTCGCCAAAACCTCTTGTCGTCGCCGGAGGGATGTCAAAGGACTAGCGGGTGGCCAGGTGTAGGCCGACAGAAACTCGACATGATCGGTGGGGTCACGGAGCCCCGCCCGCGCCGCCAATACTGTTCCCCAGCTCCTCCTTGACCTTCTTCGGATGCGGCGGTTGTTTCTTGAAGCGACAGAGGAATAGGTGGCCCCTCGCAAGTGATGGCGGCTCAGGCTTCGGCTGCCGAATTGTGTTGACCAGCCGTTTTGTGTCGCCATCAATTGGGCCTGGCTTGTTGAATTTTACGTGGTGGCAAGTGTTGTGAGCTCGTTTCGTGGCCGGCGGCTTATTGGGAAAGCTCGCGGTAAATATGCTCTAAGGGCATCTCCAACCGGGCGACCCAAACGGATGGCCCAGCGCGTCCGTTTTGGGCCGTTTGCGTGGCCGAGCGGACGCGCGAACAGCGGCCCGCGTCCGCGTGTCCGTTTGGGTCGCGCGCTGCGCCCAACGCGCGGACGCACCGCATAATCGGACAAATACGAAAAGAAACGAAACATGGAAATTTTAAACGATATTTCATAAACATATGCCCTATTTTGGGCAAAATTTATACATAGCCCTATTTTGGGCAAATAACTGACAAAAGAAGCCCTATATGGCTTTTAAATTTAAACTAAAAACCCTCTATTAGGGTTTGGTCGGCGGCGCGGTGGCCGCCGGTGCGCCGCCTAGCCCCTGTGGGCAAAGTCGGCGTCGTCGTCGTCGTCGACGACGTCCCCGGGCGGCGAGGCACTGTTGTGGCTCGACCGCGCCGGGGACTCCGGCCACGGAGACCACAGGGCCTCCTCCCAGGCCGAGTGGGGGTCCGGAGCGACCCGAGGTAGCGGCGGCGCGGATAGCAGCGCCTCCTCCCTGAGGCGCTACTGCCTCTCCTGCCAGGCGCGGCGCCTGGCCTCCTGGCGGCGCCGCTCCTCCGCGCGACGCCTGGCCTCCTGCCGCCGCTGCTCCTCGCGGCGCTCCTCGTCGGCGCGGCGCCGGCCTCCTCCCGCCGCGCCGCTTCGTCCTCGTCCCGTCGCGCCTGACGGGCCTGGGCGTAGAGCACCCGGAGCTCCGCTTCCTCCTCCGCCGGCCGCGCCGCTTCCTCCGGCTCGGAGGTACGGATGGCATCTCGAAGGTCCGGCCGGTTGGCCTCCTTCTCCGCCGCCGAGATGAGCTTGGCGGCGCGGATGTCCGGGTCCTCCTCCGAGGACTCGGGCTTCGGCTCGAGCGGCGGCGGCGGCGGTTGCGGCAATGCCGCGCCGCCGCGGGCGGCCTCTCCGATGTGGAGGCCGCCTCGGTTTCCTCGCCGATGGCCGCAGCCGCCGGCGGAGGCCGGCGGCTGCCGCTCGCCTCGTCGTCGTGGGCTCCGGGAGCGAAACCGCGCTTCGGGGCCATGGCGGCGGTTTCGCTGCGGGGTGGAGTGGGGGCGGAGTGGAGTTCCGGATCCCCTCCGGTCCCCATTTAATACCCTCCCGGGTCACCGCCGAGTGAGCCCAAAGGAGACGAGGCGACGGACGCCGGACGCGAGCGGACGGCGCGTGCCATCCGCGGCCACGCAAACCTAGCCAATATTTGGGCCGGGTTTGCGTCGTTCGAGCGCCGTGGCCGTCCGCTTTTGCGGTGCGTCGCCGCGTTGGGCCGGGATTTTGTCCGGATCGACCCATCCGGACGCGCGTGCGCGGGATGGGTCGCCCGGTTGGAGATGCCCTAACGTCTTTGAGTCAATGCGCTTGGAAGTTCGAAACCACCATTGTCCGAAAGAAGAGTTATTTAGAAAATGGGTGGTGTTCTATTAACCTAGATGGCTGACCGTATAGAGAAAAACAACACAAAATATTACACCAGTTCACGATAGGCTTTGTAGTCCTTGGACTGTCGGTCGTCCGCTGTAATTTGCGTCGAACATGTGTGAGAGAATCATGAGAAAGCGGTAGGCGGGAATGAATCGAACACATGCCACGTACGTACTGTTCCTCGAAAACAGCCTAACACAGTAACACGGACCGGCCGGCCGAGCACACGTGAGTACGACACGCAGCGTTGCCTGGTCCCCGAGCCTACTACGGTCTACTACGCGCCCTCTCTCTTTCAAGAGAGGACGAAGCTCGTGGTTGTGGTGTGGGTTGGAAAGGACATCGACGTCGGCTCCGGTATCGCCGGCCATCTGCCTAATCTCAGCCCGTGGAGTAGGAGGAGTGGGAGGAAATTGCACACTCCACCAGGTCCAGCTCCGTTCGTTGCGCAAACCACCACATGGACAGAAGTTTTGCGGTTTCCACCATGTCTACAGCTAATCCGTTGCAACCCAGTCTAATACTCGTTTCACCACCGTTGATAGGCAAACAGACAACCGGGTCCCACATGAATAAGCTGGACTGTGTTTTAGTCAAGTGCATGCCAAAAAAAAATGGCATGGTGTAGCCATAAAAAGAGTATAATTGTGGAGATAATAAACATGAGATTAACAGGTGCATGATATACCGAAGACAAATGGATCATAACAGTGCATGATATATATGTAAAGACCATATATCAATAGGTTCCAAACACCAAAATAGAGCTACAGCCAACAAGTTATAGCATCCAGGTATATGCCATATGGCCATTACACGTTAACACATAATAAAGTTTGCAACATCATGACGATCATTCTTGCTGGGGATTTTCTTCATAGTTTTGGCCAGCAGTAAAGTAAGAATACAACCTTGTGCCTTGATACCCTCCCACAGAATGTGCTGGAGCTGAACCAGTATTTTGCCGAGGGGCTGGAGGTGGTGCACCATCTTCTGGTAGCCTTCTCACAGTCTACAAAGCATGTCAAATTTAGCAAACATTTCAGAATTGTCAAAATGCAAACATTTCAGAACCATAAGTAAAATTTGTAGAAGGATTACCTTGTGTTGTGCCTTTCTTATCGGCAAGTGGGGTTTCAGGGGCTGGACACAGTTTGTGTACCTATGGCCATGGAGCTTACAATTTGAGCACTGTATAGTTGTCATTCTGTTTTGAACGGTTGACTTGGATGATTCATGCTGCCCTCTGCGCCTTTTCTTTTGTTTTCTGCCACGCTTGGTTTCATACTCAGGTGGATTTATGTCAGTCGAATCAGTTTTAGTCCATCCATGTTGTCCCGGTACTGGATAGATCAGGTTCTTATATGCCTCTTTGTACATGGGCTTCTTAAAGAAGTCACTAACATAATCTTCTGGAAAATCTTTGGCTTTGTAGATAGCACTTACAGCATGTTTGCAAGGTATGCCAGTCAAGTCCCATTTGAAGCAACCACATGTTCTTTCAGCTAGGTTGACCTCATAAGTCCTTTCAATATGTGTAACTTGCCACAGATTTTTCTTGGAACATACAATATTTGTACACCATCTTGCATTTCTTTTCTCCCACTCTAATCTTTCTACAAATCACTAGTGGAGAAGAGGCCTTTGGTCCCAAGCAAATGTCCCACTGCTGAACCAAACCGGGTCCAATGCTCCCATTGGACCCGGTTCGTTTCTGCCCAGGACGACCCCACCCGCTGGCGCCTGTCCTGTAGCGGCCTTTGGACCCGGTTTGTCATACAAACCGGGTCCAAAGGGTCCACCCGCAGGGCGCGGCAGGCCGTGTCAGCCCGGGGAACCCTTTAGCCCCGGTTTGTATGACAAACCGGGTCCAAAGGCCCCCTCCGGCTATATAACCTTGCCCCTGCCCAAGTGTGAGCCACACTTAGCCATTTTTTCACTATCTTCACAAGAGGGGTGTATTGCTTTCCTCTCTTCTTCACATGCACAAGAGGTGTTCGATGAAATGCTTAAGAGGATTTGCCACTTGAGTTTACACAAATCAAGCCACACTTAACTTGCTTTTTTCTTCTTCATCGAGGTTAACGACTTTATCCTTTTCATCTGCAATTGATAAAATGCATGTGTATATATACATCGTGATGTTCCGTAATGGTTTTGATCAGCTTAATTATATCATGCGGATGAATCGGAAATGGATGTACATTGACCGACGGTTTGACGAGTTCACTCGCGGGCCTGGATAATTTTATGGCCGTGGCGGAGGCAAACAAACATGGTGGCTTCATGTATTGTCCATGTGTGGACTGCAAGAATATCGTAAATTACGCTCACTCGAGTCTCATTCACAGCCACCTTCTGCGATCCGGTTTCATGCCCGAGTTACTATTGTTGGACCAAGCACGGAGAAAGAGGGGTTATAATGGAAGACAATGAAGAAGAGGAAGAGGATGATGACGGTTATCCCAATTTCCCTGAATACGATGATACTGCAGAAGGCAATGAAGACAATGAAGTAGAAGATCAAGAGGCACCAGATGAGCCTCGCGATGATGATCTTGGCCGGGCCATTGCTGATGCAACGAGAGAATGTGACACCGAAAAGGAAAGGTTGGCCTTCGACAAGATGATAGAAGATCACAACAAATTGTTATACCCAACTTGCGAAGATGGCCATAAAAAGCTAGGCAGCACACTGGAATTGTTGCAATGGAAGGCGAGAGAACGGTGTCACCGACTCAGGATTTGGAAAGTTGTCGACAATAATTAAGAGGAAGCTTCCAAGGGGTAACGAATTGCCCGCCGGTACGTACGAAGCGAAGAAGATTGTCCGCCCTCTAGGATTAGATGTGCAAAAGATACATGCATGCATTAATGACTCGCATCCTCTACCGCGGTGAGTACGAGAATTTGGATGCATGTCCGGTGTGCATCTGCATTGCGGTATAAGATCGGACGAGATGACCCTGGTGATGTTGAGGGCGAGCGCCCCAAGAAGAGGGTTCCTGCCAAGGTTATGTGGTATGCTCCTATAATACCACGGCTGAAACGCTTGTTCGGGAATAAAGAGCACGCTAGGTTGTTGCGATGGCACAAAGAAGACCGTAAGAAAGACGTGATGTTGAGGCACCCTGCCGATGGATCCCAATGGAGAAAAATCGATAGAGAGTTCCCAAACTTTGCACGAGGATGCAAGGAACTTAAGGTTTGGTCTAAGTACGGATGGCATGAATCCTTTTGGAGAGCAGTAGCTGCAGCCATAGCACCTGGCTCCGTGACTCTTTGTATATATAACCTTCCTCCTTGGTTGTGCATGAAGCGGAAGTTCATTATGATGCCGGTGCTCATACAAGGCCCGAAGCAACCCGGGAATGACATTGATGTGTACACGAAGCCATTAGTCGAAGAACTTCTACAGCTGTGGTCCCTAGCAGGTGTACGTGTGTGGGACGAGCACAAGCGGGAGGAATTTGACCTAAGAGCGATGCTTTTCGTAACCATCAATGACTGGCCTGCTCTTGGTAACATTTCAGGACAGTCAAACAAGGGATACAATGCATGCACACACTGTTTACATGAGCTCGAAGGTGATTATTTGGAAAAATTGTCAGAAGGTCGTGTACCTGGGGCATCGTCGATTTCTTAGGATTACCCATCCCGTAAGAAAAATAGACAAGCATTACGACGGTGAGGCTGATCACCGGAGGAAGCCTCCCCATCGTGATGGTGTTGATATATTTGGTATGGTCAAGGATCTAGATGTAATATTTGGAAAGGGTCCTGGCGGACGGTCTGTTCCGAATGACGCTGCCGGACACGCGCCCATGTGGAAGAAGAAATCTATTTTTTGGGAGCTAGAATATTGGAAAGTCTTAGAAGTCCGCTCTTCAATCGATGTGATGCACGTGACGAAGAATCTTTGCGTGAACCTGCTAGGCTTTCTGGGCGTGTACGGGAAGACAAAAGATACACCAGAAGCACGGGAGGACCAGCAACGTTGGAAAGACCCCAAAAATATGCATGAGAGAGTTAAAGGACGTCATTTATCCAGCTACGCTCTTACAAAAGCAGAGAAGGAAATATTTTTTGAATGTCTTAGCAGTATCAAGGTCCCGTCTGGCTTCTCCTCCAGTATAAAGGGAATAATAAATATGGAGAAGAAAACATTCCAGAACCCGAAGTCTCATGACTGTCACGTGATAATGACACAGTTGCTTCCTATTGCATTGAGGGGGCTTCTACCGGAAAATGTTCGACTGCCCATTGTGAAGCTATGTGCATTCCTCAATGCAATTTCTCGGAAGGTAATAAACCCGGAAATTCTACCGAGGTTGCGGAATGATGTGGTCCAATGTCTCGTTAGTTTTGAGCTGGTGTTCCCACCATCCTTCTTCAATATTATGAAACATCTCCTCGTTCACCTGGTCGATGAGATTTCCATTCTCGGTCCTGTGTTTCTACACAATATGTTCCCCTTCGAGAGGTTCATGGGAGTCTTGAAGAAATATGTTCATAACCGTGCTAGGCCGAAGGAAGCATCTCCAAGGGCTATGGAACGAGAGGAGGTCATTGAATTCCGTGTTGACTTTATTCCCGACCTTAAGCCGATTGGTGTTCCCGAATCGCGGCATGAAGGGAGACTAAGTGGAAAAGGCACGCTAGGAAGGAAATCAATGATATGTAGGGACGGGATTTCTTTGACTCAAGCACACTACACAGTTCTACAAAGTTCCACCATGGTGGCTCCGTATATCGGTGAGCACAAGAACTTTCTACGCTCCCAGAACCCGGGCGGTCGAACGATTGGATTAGACGTGAACACATGTCGACTTTCGGCGGTTGGTTGCAAAAACATCTCCTGAATAACGAAGATATTGAAGATCAGCTGTACTTGCTGGCCCAGACACCATCTTCGACTGTAGTGACTTTCCAAGGGTACGAGATAAATGGGAATACATTTTACACGATCGCCCAAGATAAAAAGAGCACCAACCAAAACAGTGGTGTCCGCTTTGATGCAATAATGAATGAAGGCCCAAATGACACATATTATGGTTACATAGAGGATATCCGGGAACTTGAGTATGGACCTTCTTTTAAGGTCCCTTTGTTTAGGTGCAAATGGGTCAACAAAACAGGAGGCGGGGTTCGGGTAGACAAGTTGTATGGAATGACAACGAGTGGATCTCAACAATCTTGGGTATAGAGACGAACCATTCGTCTTAGCCAAGGATGTGGCCCAGGTTTTCTATGTGAAGGATATGTCTAGCAAACCAAGAAAAAGGAAACATAAGGAAACAAATACATCAAACGATGAGCCAAAGCGCCACATAGTTCTTTACGGAAAAAGAAACATCGTGGGAGTGGAGGACAAGACAGACATGTCGGAAGATTATAATAAGTTTGATGAAATTCCACCCTTCGAGTGAACATTGATCCAAGCATCAAGTTAAATGATGAAGATGCTCCATGGTTAAGGCCGAAGAAGATTAAATGATGAAGATGCTCCATGGCACAAATGAGTATCTCAACATGGCAATCAATTTCCCATTTATTTTTGTGTAATCATTTAACTGTATGTAAGATATGAAAAGTGGAGATGTGGTTGGCTTTTTGTACCATATATATAGAGGAGATGTAGTCGTTCACGGGTTTGCAGGGGAAAAATTCCGAGGCGCAGTTTCCGAAGATGCCGTAGGGCATGTGCACCAACAACATCTTCGAGAAACTGCGCCACGGGAGATTTCCCAACCCTTTCCCCAACACTATTAGAGGAGATGTAGTCGTTCAGGGGCTTGCAGGAAAAAATTCCGAGGAGCAACTTCCGAAGATGCCGTAAGGCTTGTGCACCAACGACATCTTCGAGAAGTTGCGCCACGGGAGATTTCCCAACCCTTTCCCCAACACCGTTAGAGGAGATGTAGTCGTTCACGGGCTTGCAGGGAAAAATTCCGAGGCGCAGCTTCCGAAGATGCCGTAGGGCGTGTGCATCAACAACATCTTCGAGAAGCTGCGCCACGGGAGATTTTCCAATCCATGGGAATGAATCTCTGCTTGGCCTCGTTGATCCGCTTGGCAAGCCGTATCGATGCTCCTTTTATAGGCACAAGCACCGCTTCTACTCGACAGGGCGTCGTGCGCTACATGCTTTATCTCATCGAGCGGTGCGTCCACCCATGCGTTCTTATCCTGCCGACATCTTTAGTCCCGGTTGTACCCACCAGCCGGGACTAAAGGTTACCCACACGTCCTTATCCCACCGACAGTTTTGTTAGATGACAAAAAAAGGATCTTTCGTCCCGGTTGTACCCACCAGCCGGGACTAAAGGTTACCCACACGTCTTTATCCCACCGACGGTTTTGTTAGATGACAAAAAAAGGATCTTTCGTCCCGGTTGTACCCACCAGCCGGGACTAAAGGTTACCCACACGTCTTTATCCCACCGACACTTTTGTTAGATATGACAAAAAAATGATCTTTACTCCCGGTTGTACCCACCAGCCGGGACTAATGTTTTCGGTGCCACTGCGTTCCCGCCTATTTTTTTCCCGCGCTTTCCACTGCGTTCCCGCCTATTTTTCTTCCCGCGCTTTCCACTGCTTCCCGCCTCTGTCCTCCCGCCAATTTTTTCACTATATATATATGTAGGCTTGGCCTCCATTTACATATCACATCTAGACTCATATCTCGCAAACCTCATCACTCGTCCCATGGCTTCCATCGTATCTCTAACCCTCCGGGAGGCGGAGGCGCTTTGCGCGTCGAACTACCCCTGCCCGCCGGGCTACCGTGTCCCGACCGACCGGTTGCCGAGCGTCGGAGGCGTACCGGTCCCTCCTCGTCCCTCTAGGTGTGGCGCGCGAGATGGCCATCACGAACCACTACTACTTCGAGCTCACGCCGGAGCAGCGGAGGAATCCCCGAGTGGCATCCCGACTACTTCCCGACTTGGGAAAGCTTCTTCATCAATCGGCGTGAGAGGGCGCTTGCCGAGCACGAGGAGGGCGGCCTGCCTCCTTCGGACTTCAACGAGGCCGGCCGTCGGCTGTGGTGGTGCGGCCGGACTCTCCAGGGCGTCATGGCCTACCGTGGCCCCCGCCTGCGCTACCCTCAGTCCCAGCCCACGCGTGCTCTCCCGTCGAGGTTCGACTACCGCGACCCCGATGCCGGCGACGATGATGACGGCGACTACGACGACTACGGTGGCGAGTACTATAGGGCTAGGCACGAGTATGATCGAATGACTAGAACGAGTCGAATCCGGTGATGTATCTTAATTAATTTTCGGTTGAGCTCTGTACTTTAATTCCATGTATGTGGCGGGAAACTTTTCTCCAAGGAGCTCTGTACTTTAATTTCAGTTCAATCGTAATAAATTTCGTGTCAACCACTTTATTGAACAAAACCAACCGACATCGACTTTATAAACTAAATTTAAACTAATAGAACCGACAACGACTTTATTGAAATTACAATAAAATAGATAAATTACTAGTCTAGTCTCTACTCGTCGTCGGAGGTTGTCTCCGTCCAAATGTCCTCCCACCGAGGGTCGTTTTCGGTCCAAGTTGTATTCGGGTTCTCGAGCTCGAAGGCGGCGACGGCCCGACGGTGGCGCCGTCGGACCTGCGTTGTGCCCTAAGGTTAGCAAAGAACGCGTCGGTGTTGTCGGCATCGTTGGGGAAGCTGCGCCCTCCACCGGCGCATCAACCGCTCGTCGCGCTCGGCGATGGCGATCCTGCGCTGCACCTGGCGGTGCCGGCGACGGTCCTCGTCGTCGACGAGGCACGGCGGCGGCGCGAGGAACTCCGCCTCCTCTAGCGATTCAACATCCGGGAAGTTCATGTCTCGCCCGGCCGCCGAAAGCGCCACGCCGCCGCGTCGTAGGCGCGCGCCGCCAGCTCCGGCGTGTTGTACGTGCCGAGGGTGAGGCGGAAGCCACCGGCGCGTATCTCGGCGGTGAACCTACCGCTCGGACGCACTCGAACGCCACGGAAACCGGACGCCCCTCGACGACGTGGAGGCATCCACGGAGATGAATGAGCGGAGGCGGTGGCGACGTCTGGTTGCGCCCGCACTCGTCGCTCTATATAGCGCACGCGCGGCATGGCACGTGTAAGCCACGGCTACACACGTCGCACGCCGGCGTCGGCGGGCGAGGCACGTGGAAGCGGTGGCTACACGTCGCACGACGGCGTCGACGGGTAGCGACACGTGTGGCACGGCGGAGGGACACGTGGCACGGGGAAGGGACACGTGTGGCACGGCGGAGGTGGCCAGTACATGGCGGTGACGGTGGTGGCCAGTACACGGCGGTGGCGGTGGCGGTGGTGGCCAGTACACGGCGGTGGCGGTGGCCAGTACACGGCGGTGACGGTGGCCAGTACACGGCGGTGGCGGTGGTGGCCAGTACACGGCGGTGGCGGTGGCCAGTACATGGCGGCGGCGGCGGTGGCCAGTACACGGCGGTGGCGGTGGCCAGTACATGGCGGCGGCGGCGGTGGCGGTGGCCAGTACACGGCGGTGGCGGTGGCGGCGGTGGCCAGTACACGGCGGTGGCGGTGGCGGCGGTGGCCAGTACATGGCGGAGGCGGCGGTGGACACGTGTGGCATGGCGGTGGCCAGTACGTGTTTTTTTTTATTTGAAATAAGGCGGGAATGAAATTTTTTAAAAAATTGGCCTTTGGACCCGGTTTGTAATACAAACCGGGACTAAAGGCCTCTTGCGCGCGCAGCGAAAACGCAGCAAAAATGGCCTTTAGTCCCGGTTTGTATTACAAACCGGGTCCAAAGGGGGGCCTTTGGTCCCGGTTTGTAAAACGCACCGGGTCCAAAGGGGGGGGAATATAACTGCTCGTCTCCTTCCTCGCGCAAATCAATCGCGCGAGGAGGAGACCACAGCGCCGCCAGGCTGCCCCGCCCGCCACCGCCTCCGCCGCGAATCGCCACCGCCGCGCGCACCACCGCCACCGCCCTCCGCCTCGCGCACCGCCACCGCCGCCGCCGTGCGCCGCCCTCTCTCCTCTCTCCCGACGCGCGCGCGCGTGCCGGCCGTCTCCGCCGCCGCCCGCGCTCCGCCCGCCGTCGCCGACTCCTCCACCGCCGGCCGCTTCCTCCACGCCCGCCGCCGCCTCCTCTCTCCGCCCGCGTCGGCCGCGTCCTCGATCCTCCACCGCCGCGCGCCTCCTCTCCGCCGGCAAGCAAGGTGAGAGCCCCGGCCACCCGGCCTTTTTTATTTTTTTTGTTTCTTAATTATCAAATTTGACATCAATTGACAATTTTATCTATGTATCAATTCAAAAATACCGGTATTAGATAGTGTATGTATTAGATAGTGTATGTATTACCAAGAAATTCAAAAATATTGACAATTTTACATCCTTGTAATACATAGTGTATGTATTAGATATATAATTTGTTAGTTAGGCTAGTTAATTAGTAAATAATTTTGTTAGCATGTTAGTGCCGCCACCACCATATGTTAGTGCCGCCACCATACTCCCGTAGTGCCGGCACCCCTATATGTTAATTAGTGCCGACACCATACCCCTATGTTAGTGCCACCACCGGCCGACCGCCACCATCTCCGGTAGTGCCGGCGCCCCTGCCGGTGCCGCCGCGACATAGTAGGGTCGCGAAATAGAGAGAAGAGCGAGAGGAGGAGCGCCGAGTCCGTGGCGGTGCCGGTCATCGTCGACGCCCCTGCCGGCGCCCCCAAAATACGGTCGTTCAATTCCCGCTACCGCCCCCAAAATAGAGAGAAGAACGAGAGGAGAGGAACGCGGCGTTAGTACAAAAGTAGTGAAGTTTTTTTATTTAGCACAATATCATGTTTTTTAATTCATATTAGTACATATATGATTTGTTTTCGTAGCTACGATGCCGCGACAGCCGCCGCGCCGTGGTCTGACTCTTCTAGAGGAGATGGAGCAGATGGGGGAGGTCCGGGACTGGGCTCCGCCGGGGTGGCACTGGGAGGTCTTAGCTTCCGGGTCGCGCACCTTGGTGCGGAATCCGGGTCCCGTTGTCGACCCGGATATTCTTTGGTGGAGGTCTTATGGGCCACGGTCGTTTCGAGAGGAGCCGGCCCCGCCGGAGGAGGTAGCTCAGCCGCATTGAAGCGGAGGACCAGCACGTTCGCCGTTACATGTACGCGTTAGACAACATGTATAGGACCGGATGGAGCGTTATGCGGGGATCTCATGTTAGCTATGCTCCCGTTGTTGTTCCGTGGCTTTGGGGGTACACCCGACGCGGCTCGGGACCCGGTCGGCGCCCTCTAGGACCCGGTTCGCGCGGTTGAGTGGTTGTAGTAGTGATTGATATGTATTAGGGTTAAATAAACATGAACCCGATCTATGTATGCATGTAATCGCACTATCTGCTTTCAGCACTATATTATCGATCCTTAGTTTAAGAACTACATATGTACTAACTCCATTTTCAGTTTTCTGCATTATCCTTAATTTGATCATATGATGGTTCCTATATATGTATAGCTTGCAGGTCGTTGTAGAAAGCATGGACAGAGATGAATTTGAAGAAAATTTCATGGAGAACCTCATAGCAAACGGTACTCTGGATGATCGCGACGACGACGTTATTCCAGATGATGGCGGTGACGATGTCACCGCAACTTATTTGAATGACTCCGGTGAGGGAGCGGAGAATATTGAGGAAGAAGATCCTAGTGGCGCCGGTGAGGAACAAGATCATCATAATGGCTCCCGAACCGTAGTTATCACCGAGGTATATAAACTAATTAAGCCGCTCTTGATCGACTAGATGCATTAACTAATTAAATTGTACTCGACTATGAATTATTTCTTTTTTAGCCCTCCGGATCGAGCACTTCTTCCGTAAAGTCGAGGAAGCGAGGCCCGGCCAAAAGTTGGATGACGGTGTTAGGCACGACATCACCCACATCGAAAAGGATGGTAAACCGATTGCTCCGGAGAAAGGTGCAAAGGCATTTATAGCTCAATGCGGAGTGCTTGTTAGGGACCACGTCCCGATCACCGTTCGAGAATGGCACAAGCCGAAGGGACTAGTGCTGTCTGCAGAGGAAGAAGGTCAAGGTCTTTATATCGATGATGTAGCCAAAAACAGCATTATGGACAAGCTCATGTCACATTTCAACATAGTACCCGAAGAGGGGGTGACGCTGAAAAGGCCAAGATGGAGCAGGCCCTCCGCAAGTTTGGCAAGAAGAAGATGGCCGAACTATTCAAGAGCCACAAGAAAAGATTGCGCCGCCTTATCAAGATAAAGAAGACTCCGGACAATGAGAAGGTAAAAACTCACTGGGAAGAATTCGTGAAGTACAACACGGAGTCAGAAGAATTTAAGAGAAGGTCGGAAATAAATAAGGCAAATGCTGCGTTGAAGCTATATCACCAAATTCTGGGTCCAGGTGGATACAGGGCTAACCGTCCTAAGTGGCAAGCAGCTGAGGCGGAACCGACCGAAAAGGGATCAGATTAGGGACACACGGTTGGATTGAACGGTGCAAGGAGTGGTTCTACGGGATTGGGGGAACGTTGCATCCGTAAACAGGGAAGTGCATCTATAAGAAAGCTCATCCGAAGGTTCCCATTGATGCCCTGGAAAGAGCACATAGGGACGTGGAGGCGGGGTTGTTCCAGCCCGAAAGAGAGAACGATGAGCTGACACGCGCCCTTGGGAACAAAGAACACGGCGGACGAACACGAGGCACGTAAGGCTCCGTTCCGTGGAAGTATGGCTTTCCCGCGGAAAGGAAGAGATTTCCCGATAAAAGCCATGAGAGGAGGAAGGCAAGGGAAACAGACCGCCTGGCTAACTTAGAGGAGGGTATGAGCACCATGAAAGCCCAATTAACCATGGTAACCCAAGTACTTACATCTCGGATGGCTCGGGGCAGGCTGCAGATCCCGCATTGCTCAATGCCATCGCCCCGCTGCAATCTCAACCACACCGGAAAAGCAGCGTGGCTTCCTCTCAGCAGGTGGATGATGATGATGATGATGACCAGGTGGTCGAGCCTCCTCGCTACCCCCCCGTGCATGATCTCACTGAGAGCCGTCCTTGTGAGCTGCATGTTAAAGTTTTCAACCTATCCTTCAAGGCGGCGGTCGGCATCCTCTTACCTACAAGGTCTTACCATTGCCGTTCGGTCCAAGACGACTTTGTCATGTTGTGATGGTGGATGAAGTGATGAGAGATTATGAGGGGTTGGTGCTTGAGCACCCTGCGGGTGAAGATGGGGAAATCAAAGAACCGGGAGAAGCCCGTAGAACCACCGTGCAATGGCGGAAGGAGAACATTGTGTTTCCGGGTGAGAAGCCAACAAGCATGCCACCTCCGCCTCCTCCGCCACCCGAGTCTCCTCCGCGTGATGATTCTCCTGTGCGCGATGATGATTCCCCTATCCATGACCGAGTCTCGCTCCGCGTGAAAATACTCCGCCGCCTCCTCCTCCTCGTCGGGAGACTCCGCCGCCTCCTCCTCCTCGTCGGGAGACTCCGCCGCCTCCACTTAAGCAAAAGAGGAAGCTGTCCGCGGCACCTCCTACGGCTCCGAAGAGATCATCAACTCCAATGAGGGCACGGACTCCGCAGTTGTTACCACATGAGCAGATCGAAGAGCAAAGGCGTTTCTTGCGCCGAAGAAGGTGTTTATTCGACCGCGTACAGGTGAAGCACTTTTCCGAGATGAGAATGAAGAGACCTGAGCCGAGAGCTGATTATGACCGCTCTCTTGGACAGTCCTCTTGAGCGAGCAAAGAAGCAAAAAAGTCGCCCAGCTTGGACAGCAGACATTCGTGCCGCACCCCACTTCATCGTGGAGCCATATCATGATCCGGAGACGGCATCGATGATCGAACGGGCGGCTAGAGCTCGGGGAGCATCGGCTTGAGTACGAAGATTACTATCCAACGGCTCAAGTGGTAAACACGTATAGATACGGAAAAGATCTCGTCAAACCCGGCGAGCTCGCGCGTCTAGGGACTCGGATGCGAAGGTTGCATGAATGGTACCCGAAAGCCCGTCGAAGAAGTGAAAGCTACCTCACGGTGTATCTTAGAGATGAGCATTACTTCCGGGGGAAGACGAGATAAACCTTGAGTTAGAAGAACTGTTTCAGCTTATTCAATCAAGACGCCCTCGACAAAGCCGTCATCGCTTGCTACCGCTCGTAAGTGATTTATTTGTGTAATTAAGTTTGTAGCTCATTCATTTGCACTAACAATTATCCTCATTATATTCTTTGTGTACGCTATACATTTAATTATGCGGAATGAAGAAGCTGGAATACAAAAGAGGCAAGCTCGTACCGCCGGGGTTCATAGACCCAAACACAGCTCATGAAGTTACGGTTCGACGGTACCCCAAGGACACAGAGGACAACATCGTAATGTTTTTAGAGAAGCAAGCAGACAAAGAGGATATATTCTTTCCCTACAACTTCAAGTGAGTGTTATATATAACATACATTATGCTTGTGCACCTTCCACTTTATTCTCCTAATCATCGATCTTCACCTTGGAGTCGTAAACGTCATGGACTCGAAACGTAAAGAATATGCGGAATGGGCGGACATGGCTGCCATCCTCCAGAGGTAGTTTCAATCAATTTCGTATTGGCATCTTCATCTGCTCTAATTCGAAGATATCATCAACTAATCAATTACTCATTTACTCATTATTTTTTGCCGGGCGGGGCTTGGAAACGGTTCATCAATACTGTTCCGGGTGAATGGAAACCGGAGCTTACATTTAGAGATTACCTTGTAAGTAGTACTATATATATATAGCTATGTCCGTGAAACTTTATATATGATATTTACTTTCAATACGATGCTTGATTATTAGTTTGATCGAACTATTTTTTCGTAAAGTGTATGAGGCAGGAACAAGGGAATAACTTATGTGGATACTACGTCTGCACCTTCATGCGTGACATGTCCCGTCCCAAGGGTGGGGATGCCCAAATACACCACACTCGTGTACGATAACAAATTTTCACAATTAATCTTAATTAGTACCATCTATTGTATTGAGTTCCATTCATATATTTATCTCCTTTTTTAAATATAGATGACACGCCTGCGGGACACTCTCATAACAGCGGATCAAATAAAAGCAATTCAAGAGGAAATCGCGGGATTCTTTATTACCGAGGTCCTTACCCCAGGTGGAGAGCACTATCGGCGGATCGTGACGGGGAACGAAATCCGTCGAGGACATGTTGTATTGTAAATATGCATGCATTACGTGTACCGTTGACGATGTCGTGTACTGTTGACGATGTCTATATATATTCATGACGATTTTTTGTGGTTTCTTGAATGATATATATGCATTGCTGAAACTCTGCCGTGGCAGAGAAACGCCCGTTTCTCCGCCGCGGCAGAAACGCCTGGTACAGCCTAAACTCGTGCCGTGGCAGAGAAATAGCAATTCTCTCGCCGCGGCAGAGGAACCTAGGCCCGGTTCGTACCACGAACCGGGACCAAAGGCCTTCCACCGCGAGCTCCCCGGCCGCACCACGTGTCGAGGCCTTTAGGCCCGGTTTATCTTTGAACCGGGACTAAAGGGTACCCCCTTTAGTCCCGCCTAGTTGGTCCCGGTTCGGGAACCGGGTCTAAAGGCCCAAATGGACCGGGCCTATTGCCCCGTTTTCCACTAGTGAATGTTGGAGTAATCTCCCATTGAACATGTTCTACCCCTTCCCTTTTTTCTGCAAATCTAGCCATTAGTTTGCTCCTAATTAAATCTATCATGGTTACTATGGGTTTATCCCTGACTTTGAGTATGTAGCTGTTAAACACCTCACTAAGGTTATTGATAATTAAATCAGTCTTGCATTGTGTGTCAAGTGCATGTCGTGCCCAATGTTTAGGAGGTATTTTACACATCCATTCCCATGCTTCTTTATCTTCCTTTTCCATTTCTTCCATGGCTATATCAAAGTCATATTTATCAAAAGCATATGCAGCACGATCTACTAGTTTTTTTAGGTCCCCTGCCTTATGTCCAGCACTCTTGAAATTTGCAAGTATGTGCCTAAGGCAGTACCTATGCCTAGAATTAGGAAATACCAAATGAACTGCAGCTAAAAGACCCTTCTGCCTATCTGACATGATGGTGTAGTTGCCAAACTGACCCATTATTGTTGCTAAATGGCATCGAGACCCATTATTCTTGTCCATTACAGTCTGCAAGTAATCTTTGATTCGTAGATATTGTCTATCAGCATGTCCTTCTATAGCTTCAAGAGCTTTATTCTTCGCCCTATATGCCATGTGCTTGGAAATTTCAATTTCATGTCCTTTCATCACGGCATCAATTAGAGCGGTTATATTTATGGCTGGATCACTCCTAACTAAATCTTCATATCTTTTTGCAATCCAAGTGCTATTGATCCTTGAGGTATCCGTTGTAGTGCCACAAGTGTGAGGTAACTTGATCTGCCTAATGCAATGTGTGCTTTCCCCTTGGATTTGAGATGAGTAAATCATGAAAGAACACTTGCCTTTTGAGGCACATCCAACAATCACCCTTTCCTGGTTGTTTTTCTAATATTTGAAATTTCTGATGTATGCTATGTGATAATTCTCCAAAGCCTTCCTTAATTGTGTGACACTATGAAAGCACAAATCCAACTGAAATTGCTCATGTGCCTTGTCCTTCATCTCATCATAGTACACTCTTTTCTTTAGTGGCTTTGCTTTGCACTTTTGCTTCTTTGAGGCTATCTCTGACTCCGACACAGCCCCATCATCATCACTTGAATCAATGAGTTCTTTATTATCATCACTACAACAATCACTAAGCACAAATGCATCCTCAATTGTGCCTTCAGCTGCCCTCAACTTCAGCTCCCGCGCTTTAATTGCATTTTCCTTCGCAAGTTTGCTTCTTTTTGCCCTCACCATACCTGCCTTGCCGTCTAAAGGCGCCTCATCCATGTACTCTTCCTCCGGTACAGGAAACAATTCTTGTACACATGTATCCTCTTCTTGCTGCCAATCGATTTCCTCCTCAAACTCAGACCCTGATTCATCACTACAATGAGACTCATGGACAATGTCTTCTCCAACATAAATATTATCTTGGTTCAGACCAATTGCTTGTCTCTCTTCACTCTGATAAATGCAACCTGTATTGAGGTCAATGTGCCAATCCTGATGAATTGCTCTTGGTGCTTCAACAAACCAATCTGATGGCCACTGTGTGCTCAATTTTGTACTGATGTTGCTCTCCTTCCTGCCCAAATCAAATATAGTTTTTGGTCTTATTAGCACCCCGAAAATATGTTTTCACTGAATCAAAATTGCAACCAACACACGGGACCAGGCGTTAAGCACATTCCAAAATCTAACGCAGAATGAGAAAAATATGAATACTAATGCCCGAAATTTAAGGTTCCTAACCAATTACACGTCGATCTGTGGCAGAAATTAGGCGCAACAAACCTAGGGTTCATCGTCTGTATGGCGACCTAACCCTAATCAATCATGCCCGAGGTAGGGGAAGGAGGAAGGGAATGGAAGGGGTTCGGACTTACCAGGCGGAGGAGCATCCTTGGATGTTCATCACCGGCGAGAAGCCTGCCGTTGATTGACCCGCCGCCACCACATCCTCTACTTGGCGCCGGTCACCCTCCTCTGTCCTCTTTTCGGTTTGGTCCAGGGGAGGAGGAGGATCCAAGTGGGCGGAGAACCTTGGGCCTGGGCCCGGCTGCATCGTCGGCGACGAGTTCGCCGGCCACCGGCCGCCGTCGCCGAAATCGCTGGGCTTCACGGGAGAAAAGAGGTCGCGCTGTTATGAGAGATTACGGGAGAAGAAGAGGTGACGGGCAGACTTGGTGAATTGATTAGAAACAATACGTTCTGGCTTTATCCATGTGGGACCTGGTAGTCAGATTGTCTATCAGCGTTAGGATTTAGACTGGGTTGCAACGTATTAGCTGTACACATGGTGGAGATTGCAAAACTTCTGTACATGTGGTGGTTTGTGCAACGAATAGAGCTGAACCTGGTGGAGTGTGCAATTTCCTCGAGGAGTGGAGGACATCTAATCCCTTTCCAGCGAGACGCCTTCACTGAACAACCAACGATTATACCGCTAATCAAATCGACATCGCGATCGATCGAGCCATAAAGACAGGATACGAGTTCCCAACCAACCAAAGCTCCTCCTGCCGCGAGATATCACGAGTCGTTGAAAGCGAGCGGGAGATGAGAGACGAGATGGCTTCACACACATCAGATCAACCCCATCGCTGTCTTCGATCTCTATCTCTCTAGGTAGCACGGGCAGGAAGGGCTAATATTTGACGATCATAAAAAAGAATGGTTTAGTGCTGGGAACATGTCGCTGGCTGAAAGGGATTGATGATGGGTGCACGCATCTCTCTCCCCCTCTCTTGGACCTTTTCTCGTCGAGACTGCTGCCCTCCTCCCACCATCAACATGAAAAGTCTGGTCACTCGTAGATATTATATTTTTCTCTGTGTATATTTCTTTTGATTGCTGAAAATCTTGGGGAAACTCGTCTACTCTCGGTACGGGACGTCTAAGACCCTCTGAACAATTTCCACATGCATGGCAAACATAAGAGTTTTTTTACCCAAATTCGCTTTCGCGAGCCAAAGGCCATCTCCAACAGCGGCACCTGGTGCGTTTCCTCCTACGCCTCATAGTTGAGTCCTACTCCGGTGCTCCCCCCTAACACGTTGAGAGGTTATATTTATTTTTTAATTTTCCAACCATAGGCCCGCTGACTCATATCCAGCCCATGTATGTCCGTATGTATATATACGGTATTTTTATTTCTGATTTGGTGGGGAAATTGGTGGGGTGACGTACGCGAAGACGTCTACGACCCTTTTTTATATGTCCTGCCTATTCGGTACACGCACATCACCGTAGTAGTACACTATACATACAGAAAATAATCGTACAAGATAACGCGGGCCATATGGGTCTCTAGAGGGTCGTACGTACATATTAGATTTTTAAATTTTACGATCATGACCTCGCTTACGAAGGAGTATTGGAAGATCTTAGCCATTATTTTTTCTGAGGCAGCCTGACATTTGCTAAGGGGGGAGCACCGGAGTAGAAGTGCTCATAGTCGATGTCCTCGTTGGCAGCCCGATGCTCTTCATGCTCGGCCTAGAACCAGCGGGCCCAGAGCGACGAGTCAACGGTGTATGCCAGGTTCCGTCTTAGATCCGGTGGCAGATACGCCCGCTCCGGTAGCTACCACTCTAGATTTTTTTTTGCCCAAAGAATTGTGATCGCGGCCATTGAGAAAGGTTAGACATGAAAAATGGAGAAACACAACAACGTACATTCATTCAGAGTGCAACTCTGGAGGTTGACAGTGGTCGATCGATCGTTGCTTCTGGGACAGCAACCCGTCCACATCGGGAAAGTCATTTCAGACCGGAATGTTCACCATTCATCGAACAAGAAACGCACTTGCTCTCCCACTAGATCGACCATTATAAGAGTACGTACGTGCCAGCAGCAGAAAAAGTCGTAGCAATCCTGTAGCGTTGGCGCTCCAGAAGCAGCCTTTTATATTAGACGTAGCTTAAAGGTTTTTTTTTTCTGAAACTAGCTTAAGACATGCTTGGTAGTTATAGCCAAACGTATTCATATTTTCCCCCGTACTCTGGGAACCCATAGAGAGCACTCCCATGGGTTTAATGACAATGAAAAAATCAACTACAATATGCTCTGTCAGCATGCAGCTATACTCACGCTGTGAGTCAACCCTTTCTAATTATATATTCAAGGAGTCAAAACAATCTAAAGAAGTACTGCAATTATATATCATCACTTTTTGTTCGTCTTTTTTAGATGCATTGTCACCACTTTTAATGAGGAATGGTTGTAGAATCGGAAGAGAAAGAGGCGTATCCAGTGAGGATGCCAGTGGACATCCACTATAAAATAATATTGGTATTTAGACAAATCTTGGCACTGTGTACAAAAAGACAAATCTTGGCTATATGCACAACCCGAGAGGATATTTTTTAAAGCTTGGAACCCAAACCTATTTTAACCTAGATCAAGAGAAAGTTTCAGATATGAGGTCTTAAGCCTATTTCCTTCTCAAGGCCAATTGTTTTACTGTAGCCAATTTTTCTTGTGTGCAATGTTTAAGTTGGGCCCACCTTCTTTGCCTTGAAACAAAAACACCTTAGTTTTAATTACAAAATTGAAATAAAAACCCTTAGTTGGAGTAACATGCAAAACTAAGGATGTGGGCCACTAATAAAATTTAGAAATACATGATCACTCTTGCTACATTGTGAATCTTTTTTTTGGTCTCTGTACATATGATTCATATATACGAAAAAAATTGTCACATACTTTTGTATGTTTTCGCAAACGAGTATACTCTATTCTCCACCAAGTAACCACATGTCCACATTTCTAGCAAGCGACTGAACAAAACCACAATTCAGGAACAAATTAAAGGGTGATATTAGACTGCACAAGAGAAGCAGTATTGGAGTTCGTGTCTTCACCAGCAAGAACAAGGAGGAGCATCCAAGACACGAACGGGGACTACACTGCCCCGAGCGGTGCGCCATGCACCAACTTCCGGGATGACACGTCTAGCGGTAAGAACCGGGGCCTCTCACTTGAGTCGGTTCCTTGGCTACATCTCGCTGGAGCAGGTGGAAACATTTTGGTTGTTCTTCCTGCACGGGACCTAACAGACTAGTAGGTTGCCGGATTAGGAGAGAGTATACTTTTAGAGAGTAGTTAGACCAGTATAAGTGGCGTGTCTCCAATGACTTTATACGCAACAATCAGTCGATATTGCAACAAAACTTTGCCTTCTACAAAAAGAAATATGGTGCGTTGTAGGTGCACTCTAAAAAAACACATTGTAGCCATTCTCCAAATAAAATATATGTCATACATGCAAAACGAGTACCCGTCGTACTTTACTCTCTTTGAGCTATATATTGCTTGCTCCGTTTCAAATTAATCAAAATTCATGTGTGTTGTAAACCAAACTATTTTGAGCATGACTAAGCTTATAGAAAAACATATCAACATACATACCACCAATTTAGTTTTATTAGATTCATCACATCAAAGTTGTAGATTCATGCAAGTTTATCTACATACGTGGTAAATTTTAGACATGTTTGGTTTAAGAAAAATATATTCCTTCGACTAATTTGGTAGAGAAGGAGTGCATTAATTTGGAACAAATGTCTAAGGGTACTTTGCCCCTATGTGTGATTTTGGTAATTAATGACAATCTTAATGGACTAATGATCTCACTGAGTTTATATGAAGGAATATTCCGTAAGTATTCTTGTAGTCCATGTGTTGGATTCAAGTATGGATATCATGAAGATAAAGATATGCCTTAGGTATTGGTATCAACATCATCGATTTTAAGAGAAGAATATGATATGATAAAGAATAAAAAATAAAGATGGAGTTCCTATGTGGAACTCAATTTATCGAAGCCATGTATGATCAAGAGCTTGAGAGTTTGATTTAAATAGAAGAAATTAAGAGATGAATCTAAGCCGGGTCATGATAGTCTCATGAGTTGAGCTATGGTTGACCAAGGTTTAGATCATGCAATAGAATAAAGAGTTCTTTGTATACCTCAAGATATTATGATAGAGCATGAAGAGATACAAGGTTGGCTAAGACTAAGAGAGAATATTGGATTCAAGTTGGTCAACACATGAAGCATAAATAATGTACCACATTGAATCATGTGATATTGTAGTATTGTATGCCATATATGTCTATTTGTGGTGTTATGTGGGTTATGTATCTTTCTGTGGGCATGCATCAAAAGCAAGATCTCATATAGCCCATGAGAGGATGGCATCAAGTGGTGATTGTCATCCAGATTTAGAAGGGCAAGTTCAAGATGAGCATATTGAGAATATCATTCTTGAAGCTTGGCGTCTATTTGGTGATAATGGACATGTGAATATGTGCCCTAACGAATCTATCCCATAGTGGTGTATGGGGGAGCAAACTATGAGTCTTTATGAAGCAACAATGATCAAGTGGTGCATTCCGCCTGAGTGAAGCATGAAACGTCATCATCAAGATCAAGTGGGATGCGCAAGGCAAAGGTATGACCTGGCTAGGTTTTCCTTTTACTGGTCTCAAGGTGGTTGTTGAGATACTGTGTTATAGGATAGATAACCGCACTATCAAGAGGACTTTCGATTGCATAACCTGATAGGGAAAAGGTGTCCAATCTTTCGATGAGATGATGATAACTTCAATTTGTTGGTGGAGTTCGTGCTTGACGATCCGACTACATGTGCAAAGCTCGTGCGCTAATGCAATCGCTAGGACAATCTCTGGGAGTTACTGATCTTGCAGGTGCACGATCGGCCTGACTAGTAAACGTCTTAATTCCTACCTAAAATCGAGTAAAAGTAAGAACTAATAATGCAATCAAGATATTGCGGATATAGATGAAAACATTATTGAAAATGCGGAATTTCGAATAGTCGGTCTTGTTCTGGGCGTTGGCCTCAAAAGAAGTACACGGGAGTTGCATCAATGGCTAACTTTTAGTCTAATTAAAATCTGAGTCTAAAAGTGACGGCAAGGGGAGTATTTAAAGGAGGGAAAGTTATGGTTTCGGCCAGCCATAGGTATAGTGGTTGAACTAAACCCTAAAAGGCATTTTCTCCTCAAATACGGACTCTAAAAGGTGGCTGACTTAATTCCTACGAAAATGACTTGGGCTTGGCCCAAAAGTAAAGGTGACGCAGCACCATATTATGTTATGGATGAAAATATGAAGTATAATCTTGTATATTTTGTCCAAGTCTTCAATCATCATTATGGCGGCTCCAAAGTTCTGAAATCTTCACTCTTAGCGTTCTCTTCAATCCTCACATGTTTGCTGCCATCTCCATACATGATCATGCTCCAATGCTTGTACCTCTCATCCATGCTAGGTCCATTATTCCTAAGAGTAATAAACACATCTGATTTAGGCAGCATCATATTATCATGTATGTGAGAAATAGTTCCAAGAAACGAAAGTACCTGATAATTAAGTTAATTGGCACGAGCTCGAGTGGTAAGTCCTTCTATTTATGTGGTTGTGGGTACAACGGTTGTATCAATAGATGAGATGTCCTCATCATGCTCCCCTTCTTGAATTGAAGTCGTCTGCAACGTAATCTCATCTTCCTCACCAAAGTAAGGCTTCAAATTTGCAATGTTAAATGTAGGACTAACCGTACCAAAATCTGCAGGCAGCTCAAGTTTAGATGCATTATCATTTATTTTATGTAATACCTTAAAAGGACCAACAACGCGTGGTATTAAATTAGACTTGCGTAACTTAGGAAAATGATCTTTGCGCAAATACAACCAGACAAGATCACCAACATCAAACACAACATGCTTTTTTCTTTTATCCCAAACAATTTTATACTTAGCATTCATGCGTTTTATGTTGTCTTTAGTAGTCTCATGTAATTGTAATATTATTTCAGCATGTTGTGTAGCATCCAAATTATTTTGCACCAAAGATGATAATGGCAATAAATCAATAGGTGCATGAGGAATGAAACCATACACAATCTCAAATAGGTACATTTTAGTGGTAGAATGCAGCGAGCGAATGTAAGCAAATTCAATATGAGGTAAACATTCTTCTCATAATTTTAAGTTCTTCAAAACAACCCGCTACATACTAGACAAAGTTATATTTACTCTCTCAGTTTGTCCATCAGTTTGGGGATGACATGTAGTACTAAACAACAATTTAGTCCCCAACTTAGCCCATAAATATATCCAGAAGTGGCTAAAAATTTTAGTACCATTATCGGAAACAATAGTATTGGGCACACCATGTAAACGAACAATTTCACGAAAGAACAAACCAACAACATGTGTAGCATCATTAATCTTGTGACAAGGAATAAAGTGTGCCATCTTAGAAAACCGATCCACAACAACAAAAATGTTATCCCTACCCTTCTGTGTACGAGGCAATCTCAAAACGAAATCCATAGAAATATCCTCCAACGTACACTAGGAACAGGAAGAGGCATATATAAATCATGTGGATTAAGTCGAGACTTAACTTTTTGACATGTAGTGCAGCGTGCCATGAATCTCTCAACATCTCAATGCATGCGTGGCCAAAAGAAGTGTGCAGCAAGTACATCCTCCGCCTTCTTCTCACCAAAGTGACCCATCAATCCTCCTCCATGCGCCTCCCGCAACAACAAAATATGAACGAGACTATCTGGGATGTATAGTTTTTCTACCATCTTTACGATTAAGCAACACATCTTTAAAATCAGCATCGGCAAGTAATGTTCCATTATAGTTTCAATCAGAAAAATTGAAGTCAAGTTGAGATAGCATAGTATAACGGCGCGACAAAGTATCAGCAATAATATTATCTTTACCCTTTTTGTGTTTGATAACATAAGGAAAATATTCAATAAATTCCACCCACTTTGCATGGAGACGATTCAACTTAGTTTGACTACGAATATGCTTCAAAAATTCATGATCAGAATGTATAACAAATTCTTTTGAACATAAATAATGTTGCGGAGTTTCTAATGTCCGAACTAGCGCATATAATTCTTTATCATAAGTAGAATAGTTTAGAGTAGGCCCACTCAATTTTTCACTACATATGCAACAAGTTTGCCCTCTTGTAGTAACGCACCTTCCAAACCAATTCCACTAGCATCACATTCAAGTTCAAAAGTCTTACTGAAATCAGGAAGTTGGAGTAATGTAACATGTGTTAACTTATGTTTCAGTATCATGAAGATTTCTTGTTGTGCATCGCCCCAAACAAAAGGTACATCCTTCCTTGTAAGTTCATTCAGCGGCGCAACAATGGATCCAAATCTTTCACAAAGCGCCTATAAAAACCACTGAGGCCAAGAAAGCTCCTCACTTGCGTGATGGTCTTGGGCTACGGCCAATTCTCAATTGCCCCAATCTTGGCTGGATCAACTTCAATATCATACGATGTAATAACATAGCCAAGAAACGCAACTCGATTGGTGCAAAAGGTGAACTTCTCAAGATTACCATACAAATGTGCATCACATAAAGCATTGAAAACAACACGTAAATGATTCAACTGGTTCTCCGAAGATTTGCTATATATAAGACTATCATCAATGTATACCACCAAAGAACATATAATAAAAGCACGTAAAACTTAGTTCATCAGTCTCATGAAAGTACTAGGAGTATTAGTTAATCCAAAAGGCATTACTAACCACTCATATAAACCGAACTTAGTTTTAAACGTCGTTTTCCATTCATCTCCTAATTGCATACGAATTTGGTGGTAACCACTATGCAAATCAACTTTAGAGAACATAATAGAACCACTCAACTCATCAAGCATATCATCCAAACGTGATATAGGGTGACGATATTGATAGAGAACCATCTTTCTTAGGTACCAAAATAATAGGAACATCACATGGACTAAGAGACTCACGAATGTAACCTTTATCTTGTAGAATGTGAATTTGTCGTTGAGTCTCTTTGGTCTCTTCAGGATTGGTACGATATGGGACACAGTTGGGCAGCGAAGCTCCTGGAATCAAGTCAATTTGGTGTTCTATCCCACGAATAGGTGGTAGTCCAGGTTGAACATCTTGTGGGAACACGTCAATGAATTCCTGCAAAAGGTTAGCAACCGCCGGTGGCAAAGAAAGAGGCATATCCTCAAATGAAAACATAACTTCTTTGCAAATAATTGCATAATATTGAGTAATGTTCACATCAAGTTCAGCAATATCAGATTTGCTAGCAAGCAAACAAGGATTTTTCAAACAAATTTCAGTAGCATGGTTACAATCAGATTTATTATTAGTCTTATGTGGCACAAAATCTGCAGTAAGAATCTGATTTTCACTCTTATGTTTCTCCTCGTTTTTACTCTACTAGCTCTAGCAAGATCATCTTCTAATTTTTTTTCATGAGTTATAGGTTTGAGACCAATTTTCTTTTCCATCATGCATGCATAAGAGAATAGTGATTAATTTTACCATTATGAATAGATTCTCTATCAAATTGCAGAGGTCTACCAAGTAACAAAGAACAAGCTTGCATAGGTACAACATCACAATCATCAAAATCAGAATATGTACCAATAGTAAAATGGACACGTGTAGTTCTTGTTACCTTGAGCTTCTGAGAGCTCTCAAACCAGTGAATATAATGTGGATGTGTGCATTGTCTTGTAGGTAGTGCAAGCTTCTCCACCATATCAATGCTAGCCAGATTATTACAACTCCCTCTATCAATGATGATCTGTATATCTCAATATTTTACAACACCTCGTGTTTGAAACAGATTGTGGTGTTGATCATATTCAGATTTGCTCAATTGCACACTCAGCACATGTTGTGCAACTAAACTCTTGTACTCATCAGCAGTTTAAGCTCCCATTACCTCCATCTCTTTCTCAGAATCAGAATTTGCTCCCTCACGTGCAGCAATAAGGGCCAATATATCATAATCAAAGTCACTTGCTGAATCATATTCACCATCGTCACGTACCATCATCACACGTTGGGTTCTGCATTATTTTTCCATGTGACCATATCCCCAACATTTGCGACATTGAACGTCGTGTGTCTTCCCCGTGGAGGCCATAGAGGATGAACTCCGAGAAGGAATTGTGGAGTAGCAACAGGTGGTGCTCGTGATGTAGGCGCAATGTACTTGGATGTAGTAGGTGCTGGTGCAGCCCCACGAGTGGGTGGCGCCGATTGTCGTGAAGACCATGATGATGTACGATCTACAGAAATATTTGCTCTTCTCCATGGTGGTTAACGATCCTGCACTTCAAGTTCAGGTTTGCAAGCAAGATGAAATAAGCGAGTAATAGCGTTGTACTCCTTATATTCTAAAATATGTTGAATCTCTATATTTAAACCACCAAAGAAACGTATAAGCATAGATTCATTATCCTCTTCAATACCACAACGAATCATGCCCGTTTGCAATTCTTGATAATATTCTTCTACAAAAATTTTACCTTGTTCTAAACGAGACAATTTCTTAAGAAAATCATGTTGATAATATGGAGAAACAACGTGAGTATGCATAGAAAGTTTTAGACCAATCCAAGTAGTAGGAATATTAGCATGATGTACTCTACAATGTTCAGACCACCAAATAGAAGCAAAATCTGTGAATTCACAAGTAGCAGCACTAACACGCAAATGCTCAGGATATTGTAAACATGCAAAGTTTTGGTCTACTTCCAATTCCTAAGTAAGGTATCCATCAGGATTATATCTATCCTCAAATGGAGGAATATTTAGTTTAAGTTTTGAAACATGATCATCATCACGTACCGGTCGTGGAGGTGGACGAGAGTTGCAGTTGTATTGTCGTGGATGACCAGGTGGAGGTTGTTGTACCTCCTCGCCGTCAAGCTCGTTCTCGTCAACCAGCTCGTCCCCCCTTCATAATCATCGTATACTTCATTGGAGGTCGCTTCAGGCGCGACTGGTGCAGCAGCAGCGGTACCCGCAGGCAGATCCACACGAGGAACACGGCGTGGGCATCGTGCATTGCCGCGAGGCTGTGGCAACCTGACCAAGACCTCCTTGAACTTGGCATCAAGCTTTGTGTTGAAAGCTTCCTCGAGGCCATCTATCTTCTCCAGCGCATCAATGAGCTTGGAATCAACATCACCTAGTCACGAATCAACGTTGTGTGCATGCCCGCCCAAAAGGTGGGTGAAGTTAGCACGCAACTCCGCACTCGTCATCTTATCCGGGTTGGCATTGTCCAACACAGTTCCTATCATGATTAGTATGCAACAAGCACAAATGTATATTCCTACAAACTACAGAATATGCTGGTTCACGCGTAATCTGTCAAGCAAAATACAAAGCTTTTGCAAGTTCTTACCAAACAGGAGGAGGGCGATATGGCAACCAGCAAGGATCAACGTTGCCCCCAAAGATTGCACAAAGTGATTACCAAGTGTCGACACAATGCACGTGGAGATAATATGTGGCGCAGTAGGAAGGCTTGTATATAGTAGCAAAAACATCAATTGTCAAAACAACGATGCAATTTTGAAAGAATGCTCAACGACGGTACTGTGCTGGTCCTAGGCTAGACCGTGCTAGGGACGCGAGCCTAGAACACTAACGAGGTCATGATGCGGCACACAAGCAACGAGCAAAAATGAGGTGGCGATGAGGTGGAGACCGAGATGCGGAAAATCACTGTGATGGCGAGTGTCTCAAACTGATTCCCGAGGTCTAAAAACAGTATAGCCTCAGAAAAAAATTGTTGAAATTTCTGAAAAGTGCTCCGAAAAGCGCGCTGGCACAAAAAATGTCGCTATAATGGCGAGTGGAGAAAAGTGATCCCCAAGGTCGAAAACAAGTGTAGCCAGAATTTTTTTTCGGAGGCGGTTCCTAACGAACTATTAACTCGTCAATGCCTACAGATTGTAGACTTACGGTTTCATAAGAAGTATAGGGCAAGTAGATCTCGAAGGTTTCAGCCGACAAACGTGTTCGAAAGGCTACGATGGTTCTGTTGACAAAGATCCGATCCCTCGTTTATCCCTCAGCTCCCCTTTATATAGGAGGTGGAGCCGAGGCTTTTCGTGTCGTACAAGTTACAAACTACGAGAGGCATACTGGGCCTTTCCTATATTGATATAATATTCCTACTACAACTTTACTTTCCCTATCCGAGGTTCTCTGGGCTTCTGGGCCTCCAAAACTTCGAACCGTGGGCTTCATGTCCTCTCCATATAACCCGGGTACTTTATTCGGCATACCTATGTCAGTAGCCCCCGAGATTTTGCTTGAATCGTAGAGTCGAGTAAAATCTCCATCGTAAAACTGAGTCGCATGTTTATTTAATAAAACTTTCGAATCATAATGAGTATCTTGCTCAATGTCTATTTTGTACAGGGATGATAGTAAATGAGGCTAGTTCATCTGATGGATCAGATACCAGTTAATTGCTCTCATGGCAAACCCGCAAATACCTACTTCTAGCACGAGTCCCTGAACTCGAACTCGGGATACTGGCGTGATTCGACACACGACGCTAAAGGACTTAACGTGAATCCAATCCCAGTTTTATTTTATCGAGTACCTAACGCGTCCGTCCGAATTTTTCTTTGCATCTGCTGATGCAGATAAAGTGGGAGAGCGCATTCGGGTGCGATGCCACGCCACGCAGGACGGATCCTGGGGTCTTACCTTCGCACTGTTTTTCGTGTCACGACATTCGGAGTTTTTATCGCGGCGGACGCACTCTGAGAATATTTTGTCGAGCATCTTTGTGCGGCTGCTGGAATTCTTATTTTTTCGAGTTAACTCATGAAACAATATCTTGACCTCCCGATGGGAGTACATGATGAGTTATATGTAACTCGAAGATGTACGGAAGAAGTTCCTCGACTACAATTCTATATTGACTTGTTACTTTCCCATCTTTTTCTTCTCTATATTTCATCGGGTGCGCGACCAGCGCTCCCAATAGGAGTAGCCCCCGAGGCTACAGCCGAGTGTTTGCACTTGGTTGTAGGCTCAACTTCTGTTATTTTAATCGACTCTATATTTTTTTCTTCACCACATCATCTTATCAGAAGTATGCACAACACTTCTGATAAGAGTAGCCCCCGAGCATATGATCAGGTGCTTACATCTGGGCATAAGCTCCCGAATTTTCTTTCCAGCCATACATTGCTTCAGATCTCGAAGTTTTCTTTCAACTATATTTTGCTCCATCACTCGAAGCTTTTTCGATAGTGATGTCGTTGCTGACGAGAGCCATGTGTGGTGTAACGGCCCAGGGTAGCACCCCTATTAGATTTGTTTGTTCTTTTCTTTTATGCATCGTCATGTCATCATGCATCATATCATACATGAATTTATTAAATAAAACTATTTTATTAAACCCCCTTGTCTTCTCTTTTAATAAACCCTAACCCCAAATCTGTCAAACAATAAAACTATTTTTGTTTCCTCTATCTCCACCTCTGCATTCAAATTCTAAATTTATTTGAACTGTTTTCAAATCTTTTGCAAAATAGTTTGGAAGAGAAAAGAGAAAAGGATTTGAGCAATAAAAATAAAACTCAACCTTTCTTTCCTACGCCTGGCTCTCTCCTTCCTTTCCTCCGGCCCGAGCCAGCCTGCAGCATCACCCCGGCGGCCCACCTTCCTTCTCTTCTTTGGCCCAGCTTCCTTCCACCTTCCTGGCCCGTACCTCTTCACCGAGGAGAGCCTCGTTCTGTCGTCTTCCTTCCCTCACGCAGGAGGCGTGAGCTTCCCGTGGTCGACGTCACCCCCAACCACCACCGCACCTCACCTGCTCCCTCCCCCTCTCTTTATCTCTGCCTGTACTGCACCTTTTCCCTCTCTCACGCCTCCCTCGCCCCTTTCTTTCTTCATCTGCAAGCAAGCTGGGAATTCTCCCCAACAACCACCACCACCGTGAGCATCTCCACCATGGCGCCACCGCTCCCCACCTTCCCTCGCCCTTCTGAGGGCACCCAGAGATGCGCCTCGACATCCTCTTCAACCTGGTGCTCGCAATCGAACCGAGGCGCCCTCTTTCCCCTTCGATTTCGTCGATTCCTCCTCGGCGTCTGCGAGCTCCGGCGCCGATTCCGGCGACGCCCGCCCACCTCCGGCCACATCGACCCCTCCTCGAGCTTTCTGGTGATGTACACGTTCTCCTGGACACCGTCTCTAACCCCCTTGCTTCCTGGTTCGCCGTTGTCACCGTGTTGCCGCCGTTTTGATCCGCAGAACCTCGCCGCCGGCGTTCTCCGGTGTCACCCTCTCGACGGCGCAGCCACCTTCTGGTCCGCACCAGCGAGGCGAGTCCAGTGCGCCAAGTCTCGCAACCTGGGGAGCCCTTTTTCGCCTGCGTGCGCCATGCCAGTCCGCCGTGGTCACCGCCCCCTGGCAGAACGCAAGCGGCATCCTGCGACGCGCAAGCTTCGCCACCGTGGCGGCCACGTCAACGCCCTGGCCCTTCCCGTCAGCCGCTCGGGCTAGCCAGCCCCTCGGTGAGAATCTCCTCCCCAGATCCAGATCCGGAAATCTTGCATCCAGGCCCCTCCTATTTTTCTATAAACAACCCGCCGTCCCTAGCTCGGACGGTTTCAACGAAAACCCCCTGCACCTTTCAGAAACAAACCCGGGGTCCTTCCCCCAAATGAAAATTGTTTTCGGGTCCTTTTCTCAATTAATTAAATCCTGTAAATCTATTTTCAATAATAAAAACTATTCTGTCAATAACTTTTAATTGGTAACTAAAAATTAAAAGTGTTATATATGAAAATTGATCAGAAAAATGTGAAGAACATGAATATGCCATCCATGCTTGCTGTTTCATCATGCATCATATAATTTCGTGCTAGTTTGCATTACCACCTAATATGGAACATATGGAATATGTGGGATATTATATAAATGTTGTCCCGGTTCCATTTAACTTTGTTGTAGCTCACCCCTGCCATGTTTGCTATGCTAATCCACCCTTAATATTGGCGGTATGAAATGCAACTCTAATCTAATTTGTTTGTCCGGGGTTCCGACTCCGATTAATATGGATAAGTTGCATCGCATCATATCTGCCATGCCATGCATGCATATCTTGATCATGCCGGTTCTTCTTCCGTAGTTGTAAGATTTGCATCCATTGTTTGTTGTAGCGATTTGCTTCTTCCCGGATAGGATCACGAAGTGGTGTTGTGAGATACGATGAGTTCTTCGACAAGTTCTTCTGCAGCTTTTCACAGGCGAGCCCACCTCCTTCACCTATTTTATATTTTGCTCTCCCTCGCATTGCTATCCTTATGTTGCGATTCTGTATCGAGTCACGTGTCCTATTCCACTTGTTTACCATAATAATCCTATATGTATCATTCCTTACCCACAGCCATTGCTTGATGTTTGAGCCTTGCGAGTTGTAGGCGTGTTTAGGTTCTGTTGTTTATCTCGATCTGTTATCGGGATACGTTGGGTTGTTGGGAGGTTATCACATGCTATATCAGTCGATGGAGATATTCATGCTTTACTTAATTGTTAACAACTAAAATTGTAAGCAGAGGCATCTGTGAGCCCCTTTGCGAAAGCATCGGAACTTTGACTTGCTAATGTCCCCTAGGACCCGAGTTCTTGTTATCTGTTCCGAGATTGAGCGCTCTACCCGTACGTGAGGACGATTATTGGGACCCCCCTCACCCATTACCTTTTCTCAAGTCAGTTGAAAAGGGGGCCACAACCTTGGTTTTATTTGCCTATGCCATGTATGCCATGCTTTACTTCCTGTTGCCTTCGGGTGTTTACTTCATGTTGCCTTCGGGTGTTTATATTCTGTACTGTACCCCGCGGGACGTTTAGCGAAAGCGTGTGGTTCGCACGCCTAGCCGCCGTCGCAAACCCTGAGTCCGCTTCGGAGTACGGCCGGACTTCGTTACGGGTAGCTTAGTTGGGTGGCCCCCTAGACTTTCTTGTTGAACTGGGAACGGTCTTGTTGTGAGACATCCACCTGTCGTAAGTGGGTCGAGCATGCGTATGGTTACATTTGGGCAACCCCTGCGGGGTGTACATCTTATCGATAAGCCGTGTCCGCGGTTATGGACGACTTGGAATTGTATAGCTTGATCATAGAACAACTTACACCGTTATCTTGTTGCTAATAATCTGGTAATAACTTGCGTAGTAATATAGCATTACTACAACCGATACCTAATAAAATTTGTCCACCGTTGAGTGCCTTTTACATTGCCTCTTCGCATTTGTTGGAGGGGATATGTGTATTTGGCTGGGTTATGTTTGTGTAGTATTTATCTGTTACCTTGTGCGCTCTCTTATCTTCTCTGATTAGACGGATGTTGTAGCGTGTCTCTATTGGTTATAGTTTTGCTGCCGCTAAAACTACCATATAGCCCCAGGCGATATGTATATATACTCGCTCGGCGAGCATAGCCATTTCTAGTCTCGCTAAGTACGTGCCGGAGTTCGTTCCTTGGTACTTACTCTCGCCTTTTCCCTTTCTCTTTTGCTTCCTCCCTTTTGTCGGCAACCGATGGCCCGACTTCGACAGTGTACAAGATGACGACGTTAGCAAGGTTACCCTTCCGGCTTGGCCTGGGCGGGGTTATGGACGCCATCGGTTATCTTCGGGACTCTTAGTCCAATTTGTATCTTGTCCGTACTCGGACGTATTTGATCTTCTGTATGATTTGGATCTTTGTATTGTATATTTGTATCTTGACTCGTTGGAGTCTTTGTTGTAATATATGTATCTTGTGGGCTCTATTGTAATCCTGTTGTAATGTTACCGCTCGTGTTAATTCCTCTGGCATCACGTGTGTGATTCGTCGCGCACGTCGTGTCGGAGGGCGTCTCTGGATCGATATCGTGCGGATTTTGGCGGGATCGTTGGAATCCTCATGGTACCGGTTCCGGGGCGTCACATGTGGCCACCTTGGGAAGACACGGCTCCTGGCAAACCACTGTTCTGTGGGTCCAAACTTCTGCACTTCCTCCATGTCGTGCAACTGGGGCGCGCACGTCCTCCAAAATTCCCGGCACGCGCGCAGTAACTTCCTCCTAGTAAAGTTGAAGTGGAAAGACCATTTTACCACTTCAAAATGCGTAGGGTTCAGGATCTTTTCCTTTCCATCCAATGCCTGAGTGTATCGTCTTCCACCTATAAATTCTACCCTTCTCCTTACTTTTCCCCCTTCGCTGCGCTGCACATGTGCTCTCCTCTCTTCTTCTTCCTCCTCAAGCACATCGTAGATTCTCACTCTGCTTCCCTCGTTTGGTCCACCGTGCAGTCAACATGGCCCCCGGACCAAGCTCTGCAAGAACCGCACCCCAGGCACCAACGAGCGCGTGGAGAGGAACAAGATCTCTGAATGGGAGAGGTCGAAGCTCTCCGCGCACGACAAGCGGCTGCTCAAGAGAATGGGCCTGCTCAACAAGGAAGCAATGAGGATGCCAGGGGATGATAGTTCCCCTCATCCTCCTTCCGGTTTCCGGGTAACTTTTGTCGATTTTCTCATCCGCGGTTTTTCCATTCCTGTCCATGAGTTTCTCCGTGGCCTCCTTTTCATCTATGGGATTCAGCTTCACCAGCTGACCCCTAATTCTCTGCTCCATATATCTATCTTCATCACTCTTTGCGAATTCTTCCTGGGCATCCACCCTCACTGGGGCCTGTGGAAACACATCTTTTACTTCCGCCGCAACAACTCGAAAAACACCATCTACAACGTAGGTGGTGTGTGCATCTTCGTCCAGCCAGAGGTCGGATATTTTGATGTGAAGTTCGCTGACTCCGTCCAAGGCTAGCGTAGGAAGTGACTTTATGTCAAGGATGAATCTTCGGCTGCTCAAGAGTATGGTCTCGCTCCCTTTGAGGCTTCCGAAGATATTCAGAGGCGCAAGTCTTGGGAAGCAGAGGCTACAACCGAACAAAAGGCTGCCACAGACGCGCTGATTTCTCGAATCCAAGAGCTCCAAAACACTCAAGGGGCGGAGCTATCGGGTGTGCAAATTATTCCACACTTTCTGCGGATTCGAGTGCAGCCTCTTCAGGCTCGCCAAAATCCTCTGTGGATGTACTCGGGTGCTGAGGACGGTGATCTTCCCTTGAAATATCCGCTTCACCTCCCTGAGCAAGAACAATGAAGTCACTTATTCCTACCGTGTGGAACCTTTTACTAGTGACCACGCTCTTCCCGATGTACGTACATTTTTGAATTTACTCCTATCTTTTGGCGGCCACTATTTGCCCTTCGAGTTTTGATAATTTCATTTTACTCTGTCATTCTTTTTGCTGTAGGATCACCAGACTCTTTCCTCCCTTCCTCCACTACCTGAAGGTGGAGATGTAGATGAGTGAGCTTTCGTTACAGACGACTCGCAAGAATCTTCCATTCCCGAAAGTGAACCCGCAGAATCTCAGAAAAGTGCGGGTTCCTCTGACAAAGATTCGGAGTTAGAGCAACCTTCTGACTCTGCTCACTCCGTCTCTCCTCCTCCTGCTGCTTCTCCAGACAAGCGCAAGAGGAAGAGAAATGCCGACGAAGAAGATTCTGGTGCGTCCAAACTCTACGAACTAGCCGCCGAAGAATCTTCTCCTGAAGAACAAGAAGTGTTCGACTCCTACACCGCTACTAGCGATGTTAGCTCGTAAGTTTCTCTTTCCTGTTCTTTCCTATATTTTTTCTTTTGGTTTCCGTGTATTTATTTTGCTGCTATATTGACAGAGCTGACGAAGAAGAGGTGGAGCCCGAAGCTCATGGGCCAGCCAACACGAGCACCTCCAACACATTGGTCCTTTCTGAGGATCGTCGTGTCGCGCTAGAGGCTTCGCCTCCCGCGCAAGATGACCGAGAATCATCAACTCTAGCGCTTAGCCCCCGAGAACCGAAGAAGAAGAAGGCTAAGACCGGGGCTGCTGGCAAACAAGAACTTGCCGCCGGGAGTATGTCAACTCCTCTCCTTGGCGATGTAATTTACTTCTTCCTCCTTGTCGTCTTTTTTGTTTAGTCGAACAATTTTCTGCTTCTTGGTACTATATTTCTTTCTTGTCGACTCTTTGCAGCCCTTGATGAAGGAGTTGGTCAACTTAGGCTCCCGTTTTATCGGGTTCCGCAACGAGGCCGAAACTTTAAGAGGTAAGACTTTTCCGCAGTTGACGTTTTATACATTCCTATCTTGTTTTTGCATCTTCATTTATCTTTTATTCTAGAGGAGTTGCGTCGTGCCGAAGAACGCGCCAACAATTCGGAGGAAAAGCTCAGATCTAGCGAGGATGCTCGCGAAAAGGCAGAAGAGGATGCTACCGGTGTCAAAGATCTTCGCCGAAGACTTCAAGCTGCTGAAGATGCCTTGAGGGACATAGAGGCCAAGCTCGTCCAGCGCGATAATGATATAGTCATGCGCCTCGAGATGCAATCCAGAAGATTCTCGAGTAATACTATCTCTCCCTTTGTCATTCAACTTTTCCTCGTGCTAAAACTATCTTTGATGTTGATGAAGTCCTTCTTTTCTCCAGCAGGGAGGATGGGTGAGCACTACACCTTGAACCAAGAATCAGAAGATCGTCTCCTGGATGCTCTCAACATTCTTGAGTTGAATTGTGACCTGGCGCGCAAGTGCCTGGCGTCCGCGCGGAATGCGTTGAAGAGCATCTTCCCTCATTTCTTCCCAAAGATCATGCAGCTCGAGATTTTCTCCCAACTTGCCCTGCAATTTTTGGCAAAGGATGATCCAGCTTTGGCCTATCATCAAGCGATCTTGAAGATTGGAGTCGAAGGGACCATCGCTCTTGTGGCGGCCAGTGGTCAAAAGGTCGACTGGGTGAGAGCTGCTGCTATCAAGGGTTTGAATAGCGAGAAGTGGAAGGCCCTGGTGAAGGATGCCAAGCTTCACTCGAATAAACTTATCGCCTTCCTTGACCCGAAGTCTTCAGCATCTGCTAGCACTGCCTAAATGGAGGTCAAGTAGACCAACTTGTACTTCCTTTTGTTTTCATTTTTGTAGATACTGCCGCCTTTTGCTGCTCCCGATCATTTATGTAGGCTCCCTATGAGCCGTATTTTGGAAAGACTCGTTTATGTAATGTGCCATGAATATGAATGAAAAAACGTGTCTCGCTGAATTATTGATGTCGATACTTTCTTGTCTACCAGTTAATTTTTGACAACTATACTGGAGCTGGACCTTCCGACACTTCTCATGTTGCCTCACATTCCGCGAGAGTGTCTGGCGGTGCTTTCTTGGATATTTCGTCGTGTCCTAGCTCAATTGAACAGGACATAGCTGATCTGCGACAGCAACTATATTCAATGAAAAAACAAACCGTGACTGTTTTGGAGCAATCTCGTAAATCCTCGGATCGAAAACAAGCAGCTCTTCGTCAGGCGCAGGAAGCCCTTGAACTGAAAGAAACTACGACTGCCAACTCCGCTTGATCTGCTCAGCGTGAGAGTTATATGCTTGACCTCATGACGGATGCGAGTCAGGATATGGCTGGTATGTCACTTTTGTCTCATTGTTTCCTTGCTGTTTTTTCTGTGCCTCTCCTTGTGCTATATTTCTTTTCCCTTTTGTTTCTCATAGGTGCCTTTTTGGATGCTGCCGCTGAAGAGCAGAGAGTGAATTCGTGAGTTGAAGCCCATCTTCGTCTTGCCAAGGCTAATGACATTGATTTTTGGGAGGACGAAGATCGAACTCACCGTATTGTTCAATTTCAGGATCGAGCCGCCCAAACTTGAGGATTTCTTGACTTCTGCAATAGTACCTTGGCTATGGTGTATAATGCCATGTTTCCTCAGAACCCTCAGCCCGAAAATCTTATCGAACTCATGGATAAATTCAAGGACGTGCGCAACATCCACGACTTTGTGAAGGCTCAGATGGTGGCTGGCGCCAAGTTTGCCTTGATTTGGTTGATTTAATCCCTGATTCCCTCTGCGAAGGGCCTTTCTTTTACTTTATGTCGAGTCAGTTTACCTACTCCTTTCCATCTTAGAAGCAAACACTTGTGTCAACTGTGCATTGATTCTTACATACTTGCTTATTGCACTTATTATTCTACTTTGTGTTGACAATTATCCATGAGATATGCATGTTGAAAGTTGAAAGCAATCGCTGAAACTTAAATCTTCCTCTGTGTTGCTTCAATGCCTTTACTTTGAATTTATTGCTTTATGAGTTAACTCTTGTGCAAGACTTTTGATGCTTGTCTTGAAAGTACTATTCATGAAAAGTTTTGCTATATGTTATCTATTTGTTAGCAACTATAGATCATTGCCTTGAGTCACTGCATTCATCTCATATGCTTTATAATAGTATGATCAAGATTATGTAAGTAGCATGTCACTACAGAAATTATTCTTTTTATCGTTTACCTACTCGAGGGCGAGCAGGAACTAAGCTTGGGGATGCTTGATACGTCTCCAACGTACCTATAATTTATGATCTTCCATGCTTGTTTTATGACAATACTTACATGTTTTGCTTGCACTTTATAATGTTTTTATGCATTTTCCGGAACTAACCTATTAACAAGATGCCACGAAGTGCCGGTTCTCTGTTTCTCGTTGTTTTTGGTTCCAGAAAGGCTGTTCGGGCAATATTCTCGGAATTCGACGAAACGAAGACCCAACATCTTATTTTTCCCGGAAGCATCCAGAACACCGAAGGAGAGTCGGAGAGGGGCCAGGGGGCCACCACACAACATGGCGGCGCGGCCCCAGGCCCGGCCGCGCCGGCCTGTGTGAGGGGGCCCGTGCACCCTCTGATTCGTCTCTTCGCCTATTTAAGCCCTCGCGACCTAAAACGCGATACCAATTGACGAAACTCCGAGAAAGACTCCAGGGCGCCGCCACCATCGCGAAACTCCAATTTCGGGGGACGAAGTCTGCTATTCCGGCACCCTGTCGGGACGGGGAAGTGCCCCGGAAGCCATCTCCATCAACGCCATCGCCTCCATCATGCTCAGTGAGTAGTTCCCCCATGGACTACGGGTTCTAGCTGTAGCTAGTTAGTATTCTCTCCCCCATGTACTTCAATACAATGATCTCATGAGCTGCCTTACATGATTGAGATTCATCTGATGTAATCGGTGTTGTGTTTGTCGGGATCCGATGGATTGTTACATTATGATTGTCTATCTACAAAGTTTATGAAGTTATTGTTGCTGCAATCTTGTTATGCTTAATGCTTGTCACTAGGGCCCGAGTGGCATGATCTTAGATTTAAGCTCTATACTTATTGCTTAGATTGTATCTACAAGTTGTATGCACATGTCTATGTCCGGAACCAAAGGCCCCAAAGTGACGAAAGTTGGGACAAGCTGGAGGGAAAGGCTTAGGTATGAGGATCACATGTTTTCACGGAGTGTTAATGCTTTGCTCCGGTGCTCTATTAAAAGGTACCTTAATTTCCAGGTAGATTCCCTAGAGCCCGGCTGCCACGTGCTGGTAGGACAAAAGATGTTGTACAAGTTTCTCATTGCGAGCACGTATGACTATATATGGAAAACATGCCTACATGATTAATGATCTTGATGTTTTGTCTTAATGCTATTTCAATCCTATCAATTGCCCAGCTGTAATTTGTTCACCCAACACTTGTTATTGGAGAGTTACCACTAGTGTAGATAGCTGGGAACCCCGATCCATCTTTCATCATCATATACTCGTTCTACATGTCATTGGAAGCAGTATCAACTATTTTCTGGTGCCATTGCTCTCATATTACTGCTACTGCTGTTGTGTTACTGTTACTACTGCTCTCATATTACTGTTGCTTTCACATCACCCCTGTTACTAGTGCTTTTCCAGGTGCAGCTGAATTGAAAACTCAGTTGTTAAGGCTTATAAGTATTCTTTACCTCCCCTTGTGTCGAATCAATAAATTTGGGTTTTACTTCCCTCGAAGACTGTTGCGATACCCTATACTTGTGGGTTATCACTCGTCACAAGGCAAGATGGGTTGTTCGCGGATACTCTCGACGCCCTGGTATTGATTACAATGAGACTTTCAGCCCCGCCGTGAAGCCAGCCACTATTCGCCTAGTACTCACCATTGTTGTCTCCAGTTCTTGGCCGATACGTCAGCTCGATGTCAAGAATGCTTTTCTGAATGGCACACTTGATGAGGTTGTTTACTGCCAGCAGCCGCCTGGGTTTGTTGACCCAATAATCAAGATCATGTCTGCTGCCTACACAAGTCCCTCTATGGTTTGAAGCAAGCTCCTCGTCCCTGGTACCAGCGGTTTTCCACTTACCTGGCCTCATTGGGATTTTTTGCCTCTTCATGGACACTTCCTTGTTCGTTTTACACAGTGGATCTGATGTCGCCTACTTACTTCTCTACATGGATGATATTATTGTCACGTCCTCCTCTATTGCAGTTCTACAGCGACTACTTACTCGTCTACACAACAAGTTTGCTATGACTGATCTCGGAGATCTCCATTTTTTCTTGGTATTGCTGTCATCAGATCGTTGCATTGACTTTTTTCTCTCAGCGCTAGTATGCTGCAGATGTTCTTCGGCACGCAAGCATGACCGATTGTCACTCCACCGCGACACCTATTGATACTCAGTCCAAGCTCTCCGATTCCGATGGTGATCTCCTCCCTGATGCTACAGAGTACAAAAGCTTGGCTGGTGCTCTACAGTATCTAACCCTGGCGCACCCAGATATATCCTATGTCGTGCAGCAAATATGCCTTCATATGCATGCTCCTCGGGTACCTCACCTTGCTCTTGTCAAGCGAGTTCTTCGGTATATCCATGGCACTATGGATCTTGGACTCCATCTCCGTGTGTTGAGGGTACTCCTCGGCAATGCCCTCCATATGGGGCTTAGGGTAGATGGAATCCTGTAGGCTGACACGAGACATCAGTTATCAAACAAGTGGGGAGAGCGATTTACCCAGGTTCGGGGCCCTCGATGAGGTAAAACCCTTACGTCCTGCCTGTCTGATCTTGATTATGAAAATATTGAATTACAATGGGGTGCCGAAGGTTTCGGCTATGATCTCGTCGAGATACTAAGTTCTGTAATGACCTAGCCCTAGACTTGCGGTGGCTATGATTACTATGATTGCATGTGTCCCTCGGCAGCCCCTCTCCTAGCCCTTATATTGGGGGCTAGGTCTCAAGAGGTCTTTCCGGGTACGACTAGGTTACACAGAGCTTTAGATCTAAAATTTTCTTGTATTCTTCGTCTTCTTGCCTTGTGCTTCAAGAAACCTTCTTCGGAATCGACGCTACGGCCCACCTGGTCGTCGAGTGTCTTCATGGGCCCCTGGCTGGGTTGTAAGAGGTAGTACAATACTAGTTACCCGAAGGGTAATGCCCACATCAGTAGCCCCCGAGTGACTGGTCAAAGAAACTTCGGGCAGGGACTAAAAATGCGTCTTATGTTTGAATCTTCGTCTTTGCTAGGAAAATTGTGGCTTTTTTGTAATAGTAGCATCTTCTTCATCGGGTGCGCGTCCGGCGCTCCCGATGGGACTAGCCCCCGAGTCTAGACACAGATGCTGGCAACTGTGTGTAGACTCAAGTTGTTCTACTCGAATACTTCCTCTGTCGAAACTTTCCAACACTATTATGGCCATCCGATATATCTCCTTTCATTGGGTCTTCATTTCTTTCAAGCAAGATTTAGTACGTAAAGGATATCGAGTAACGTGCCCGGTTTTACGGGTTAACTGCCGATGGCAAAACAATGTTACCCTACACAGAATTAAGTTCCGGGTCGCGCGAATAATCTTTCGAGTCCATAATTTTTATCGGGTGTGCATTCAGCACTCCCGATGGGAGTAGCCCCCAAGTCTAGGTACGGATGCTTGCATACGTGTGTAGACTTCAGACCGATCCACACGATAGTTTTTAATTTCCTTCGGATGCTTCATGCGGAGTCGATACTTCTTGGGACGTCACTGATGACATAGCCATTGCTACGGCCTGATTGACAGGACACGCCCTGACGGGCCCACCCTATTTCTGCGCGGTCAGTTAAGAAATGACTAGTGCTTGTGCATTGACCGAGGTGCCTCCTCGATTTCCGCGCATAGTGGGAGTAATGGGTCGCCGGTTTCATCTTTTTACTGGGACACGTGTACGATTGGATCCTCACCCACTTCCCCATGATCACTAGAGTTATGGCCATGATTACCCAACAGTCCTTGCTATAAATAAAGAGCCTTTCACCATTTTCACTTTTTAGGCCTCCATACTACTCACCTTCCTCCTCAGTTCTTCGTCACCATTGTTCCTGCTTTCAAGAGCTCAACCACCATGGGCAAGAAGAAGGGAACCGCTGGTCCGGGTGCTTCCTCGGGCGCTTGCAAGGTCAGTCGTGACTGGTGCGCCTCCACCATCTCCAACCGCGACGTGAACAGGCTACGCACACTCGGCTTCATCTCATCTGTCGATTCTGACATCCGCCTCCCAGGTTCATCCTCTCGCCCAAAGCCTTCTAAAAGCTTTACTGTTATGTTCGTCGCCTTCTTGTTTCGTGGGCTTTCTCTCCCTGCCCATGAATTCCTTCGCTCCCTTCTTTTCTTCTAAGGGATCCAGCTCTGGCAGCTGACCCCTAATTCCATCCTTCATCTTTCCATCTTCATCAATCTGTGCGAGGCCTTCCTTGGCATCGACCCCCATTGGGGCTTATGGAGGAAGATCTTCTACGTCAAACGCCACAATGGCAATGATGGTCCTCCCGTTGTTAGCGGCGTCGGCTTTGTTGTTAGAAAAGAGGTCAATTATTTCGACTACCCGATGAAGGAATCAGTTCAGGGCTGGCGACAGAAATGGTTCTATCTGCGAGACACCCCAGCATCTGGACGGCGCTCCAACCTACCTTTGTTCGAAGATGTCTCCGTGGCTACGCCGAAGAAATCCTGGCAGAACACCTTGGCTGCTGAAGAAAGTGCCATAGCCGATCAACTGTATATGAAAGGGTCACAGACCTAAAGAATACAGGAGGTCTGACGATGTGTGGTACTGAGGTGGTCTCTGTATTTCTAAGGCGTCGGGTGTAGCGACTGATGTCTCGGCCTCATCAGATGTGGATGTACACCGGCGAAAATGATAAGTCAAGGGTCAACTCAGTCGACCTGTCCGACGAAGAACTTCGCGACGAGGTGCGGCGCCTCACTCGACTCAGCCAGAAGGACAATATTGTTCTAACTTCGGCCCTTCCTCCTTTTGATTTTAAGCACCTTCCCGCCGTGGTAATTTTCCTTGCATTTTCTTCAAAGATTGTTTCTGTTTCTTCATCCAAACTTGATAGCTTTTTTATCTGCCGACAGGCTTCCACCATTGTTCAGTGTTATCCTCCTACACCCGAAAGAGCCAGAGGATGATGACGATTCGGAGGAGACCGAAGATGGGCAGCATACTCTCGAGGACAGCGACGTCCAAGGAGACGAAGCCCTCGAAGAAGATGCTCGCACTAGGGCTATGCGACGCAGGAGGATCAATGAAAACTTAATGGCAACTGCTGAATCGAGTCCTAGCGGACAAGATGATGATGCTGATGAAACTGCGTCACCTCCTCCAGCTGCAAAGAGCTCAACATGCTTCTTCGATGCTGAAGGTGACTTGGATCTGTTAGTCTCCACTTTTCCTTTGCAGCCAATTTCCTTCAATTCGTCTAACACGTGTTCTTTTTTCCAAGCAGCTCTGACGATGACGATGAAGTCCCTCTCGCAAAGAAGGCTAAATTATTTTCTGGTAGAATCAAATCAACAAAGGAGTCGAATCCTTCGACTGCCGATCCAATGCCACCCCAAGGACGACTGGGCCAAGGTTCCTGTGTCGAAGGTTAATCCTTCTGTAGGTGCCTCCGTCCCTCCAATCTCTCGTGATCATGTAAGTATACCTTTCGGCACAATATCCTTTTTTAGCTTCCAAGCCGATGACTGACGTTTGGGTTAATTGGAATTTTATTTCCCACTCAATCTGTCACAACTTTTCATTTTCTTTCTCGCAGCCAATTTTTGCTACAGCTGATGATGTGGTAAACTTTGCTAATCAATTCACCCGCCTGGAATCCGAGAACGCCCAGCTTCGCAAGGCCATCAAGATTTTGGCTGACCAGGTGTTGGAAGCCAATAAGCTTACAACCAAAGCTTAGACTGAGAATACACTGCTAAAAGATGAGCTAAAGAAGCTGAAGAAGAAGATGAAAGACGAGCAAGAAGCCAGACACGAAGCTGCCATCATAGCTGACGAAAAAGAAGGCACTCTTCGAGAGTCCATCACGAACTTGCTAGGTAAGTTTCTTTTTATCCATTGCACGGTGTTCTTCTAGTACTATCTTCTTAGCTGCTTACTCACAACTTTCCCAGTTGCTGCCGATATGCCCGTCGACCGCACACGCAAGCTTCGAGAGGACTCGATGTCTGATGCTCTTTCGCTTGCCACTGATTCCAATAACCAAGTCCAAGGCCTTTTGCAAAAAACCAAGGGGGTTTCGATGATGTTCCCAAAGTTGAGCCAAAACAAGACCCTTGGAGAGATAGCAGATACCTTCTTCCTCGAATCTTCTGAAGCTATAGAGGTACTAAAGCGGCACTCCCGTCTCTTTGGGGCGGTTCTTACTTTCCAATTGTTAATGGGGCACGGGCTGGGTTCTGAATTGGAAAAGTTGTCGAAGGCACTGCCAATAGATACCAACGAATGCCAAGTCAGTTTCGAGCCTTTCAAGCAATCGGCAGTGATATGCGCGAATCAGCTCCTCAAGTTAGTTGATGAAGAAAAGAACAAAGCTGCGTCTAAGGCTCCTGATTCATCATCGACTCAGCCTTGAAATAATATTTGCTTTGGCCTTGTAATGTTAGATACAATTTAATCTATCCTTGACATGTACTAGCTCTGTTGCTAGTATCAACAGTCTTTTGAATGTAATATATGCTCTCGATGGGAGTTTTTCGTCTTTCATCCATGCTTTTCTGAATTAAGAATTGTGCTACAGATTCCTTCAACTTCTTCTCGTGATGAACCTTTTCTGAATCCTTCGACTAGTGATGAATCAAATCTCGTTCGTCACTTACATGATCAAATATCTCGGTTGCACAAAGATATATCTAATCTTCATGCTATGGCGGCGCTGGTGAAAAGAAAAAGTGAGATTGCTTCCGCAGTTGAACAGCATGCTCTGGATCGCCTTCGTGTTGCTACCGAAAGCTTAAGCTGTAAGCAGCTGATCACCTTTTGACTTCTGTCGACTTACTTGCTAAGTTAACCTTCTGCTGATTATCTTTCTTATTTTAACAGTCATAGCCTTTGATGAATCAGAAGAGAACAATCGAATCCACGAAAAGATCGTTGTAATGACCGATGTTGCTCACCCGAAACATGAATTGTGGTCCAATCGGTCGAAAGCCGTAGCCATGGCTAAGTTTGAGCATCGAGCGGAAAAGGTGCATTATTACTTTGACAAGTACCATGCTCATCTCTCGATGGTATGGAAAACCATGTTTCCATTGGATCAAGCACCCCGAGACTTTGTCTGCTTTATTCAACCGATTTAAGACTCCGGAAAGAATTCGATTGCTGGTGCGGAAGGAACTTCTTGCAGCGTGCCACCCGACCTTAGATTTGGAGGTCATAACGAATGCCAATAGAAGATAAGACCAATATTATTCCATAGCCAGACACCTTGTATATGTTATTATCTCCCGGATGGAAACAGGAATCGAAAGAGATTTGAAGGCTCGAGAAGATCAAGAAGCCCTGCCATGAAGTTATGTATATATATATTTTATATGACGACCTTGCACTGCAAGGAGTAATCCTGTATGTACTTTGATGTGTGTTTTTTATACATCATTTGTTTTTTAACTTGCTAGTTCGATTAGAAAGTTTTTGTCGAGGGTGGCTGAGTGATCAAGTCAGCCTGCTCACCCGACGACTCTGTTGTAATTGCATTATTTCCAGAGTCGATGTGTAAGTTTCGTAAGAGTGACACCCATCGAATAAACGAGGGATTTAGGCGCTTTATGTATTTGGCTTCATCACACGGTGCACCGGTATGAGCCTTTTAGTAAGTAATATTATTTCCATCAACTGCAGCACTCGCGAATTATCTTGAGGCTTGGATGGTTTATTGCGTATCGATAACCATAGCTCCCGATGCGAGTATTAATTAATTATCGATATTGTAAGCAGCCCTCGAGTGTTATCGAGTTGGCTGTGTAACACGCAATTGTGGCCGAAGCTTCCGATGGGAGTAGTAGCCAACAAAAAGAGAACCCGAACAATCGTTCGAGTGATAAACTTAATAAAGATGGGAGCCCAATCAAGAATTTTATTCATAATATGTGACAGTCTGAGAAGCCTTCATGTAGCAAATAAGGAATAAGTGAGTCATATGCATAGAATTGTCGCAAATGTGCAACGTTCCATGGATTTTCAACGTCCTTGCCCGAAGCAAGATTCTTGAGACGATAAGCTCCTCCTGGTATCACTTCAATGACTATGAACGGTCCTTCCCATGGCGATTCGAGTTTTAAACTCCTCTCTTGCTTTAATCGCAATACCATGTCACCGACGCTGAAACTTCGGTTGCGGACTCGTCGACTATAGTAATTCCGTAACGCCTGTTGATATACTATTGTTCTGGCTAAGGCGATATCTCGAGCTTCATCGAGGAGGTCGACAACATCTTGTAGTGCATGGATGGAGTTTGTTTCTGTATATGCGGTCACCCGAGGTGCTTCAAAACGAACATCGGCCGGTAGAACTGCTTCGGCTCCATAAACGAGGAACAATGGGGTGTACTGGGTTGACCTATTTGGAGTAGTCCACAGGCTCCAGAGTACAGATGGTAATTCTTCAACCCAAGCCCCAGCTGCGCCTGTGAAGCGTTTTTTAATACCGTCGCACACTAAGCCATTGATTCTTTCAACTTGACCGTTGGTTTGAGGGTGTGCAACTGAAGCAAATTTGAGTTTGATACCACCGTCATCACAAAATTTACGAAACTCCTTGGAATCGAAATTAGTTCCATTGTCTGTAAAGATACTATGAGGCATACCGAAGCGACAAGTTATTCCCTTAAAAGAATTGGACAGCAGTTTTAGCTGTTTGATCTCTGGCTGGTACAGCTTCAATCCATTTAGTGAGCTTATCGACTGAGACCAATAGATATGTGTGCCCCCCAGGCAACGATCTCGGCAACGGACCAACTTGATCGAGTCCCCATTGTGAGAAGGGCCAAGCCAAAGGTATGGTCATTAAATCTGTTGCAGGAGCATGCGGCTTTGGCGCGAAACGTTGGCAAGGATCACACTTCCGCACTAGATCTCGAGCGTCAGATGCTGCTGTTGGCCAATATAATCCTGCTCTGAAAGCTTTGGCTACAAGAGCCCAGCTACTTGCATGGTGGCCACTAGTTCCTTCATGTATCTCGCGTAGTAGAGCTTTTCCGTCGGCAATGGCAATACATCTTTGAAAGATACCAAAGATACTGCGCTTATAAAGTTCACCGTCCACTATAGTAAAGGCCTTAGACCGCCGCACGATACGCTTGGCCTCCGTTGGATCCTCCGGCAATCGTTGTTCTATTAGATATGCTAGAAAAGGCTCAGTCCAAAGAGGTTCAAGTAGAAGGATCTGCTTTGTAGATTGCAGCGTAGGACCTTCGACATCCTCTTGGATCTTATTTTCTGAACCAGCGGTCGACACTTCTGGACGTGCCGAAACTTTTTATTTAATCGATCTCTGAGCAATAACTTCATAGAAGACTCCATCTGGAATAGGGGAACATGTGGACCCTATGTTTGCCAGAGCGTCGGCTTCCTCATTACTAGCTCTGCCGATGTGTTTTAGCTTGCATCCTTCAAATTTGGCTTCCATAGACTGGTATATTTGATGGTAAGCAATCATGTTGTCACTGACTGCATCGCATAGATTCATCGACTGTTGCACCACAAGATTTGAATCTCCATAAATTTCCAAGCGGGTTGCTCCACATGCCTTAGCCATTCGCATTCCGTGCAACAATGCTTCGTACTCTGCTTCATTATTTGTCGGCAGTGAAAAGTTCATCCGCAGAATATACCTCATCTTGACTCCATGTGGTGAGATCAATATTACTCCTGCGCCTGCACCTGTACTCCGTTTCGATCCGTCAAAGTACATTGTCCAGGATCCAGACATGTCGGGTGCTGCCGGAGTTTGCGATTGAATCCAATCAGCCAAGAAATCTGGGAGAACCTGAGATTTGATTGTTGTCCGATTGACATAAGTTATATCATGTGGCGCTATCTCGATAGCCCATTGAGATACTCTACCCGTAGCCTCTAGGTTGGTGAGTATATTCTTCAATGGTGCTTTGCTTACCACGATGATCGGGTGCTCCGTGAAGTAATGTCGTAGCTTGCGCGCTGTCCTCCATACGGCATATGCTAACTTCTGGTGATGAGGATATCGCTGCTTTGCTGGCGTGAGTACCTCGCTGAGGTAGTAAACAGGTCGTTGTACACCATGAACTCTCCCTGCCTCTTCTCGCTCAACGACTAAAACCGTGCTGAAGACCTGCACCGTTGCAGCTATATGCATGAGCATTGGTTCTTTTTCATGTGGAGTCACGAGTACTGGCGATGTCGACAGAATCTTCTTTAGATTATCAAAAGATTCCTGCGCCTCAGTTGTCCACTCGAACTTTTCTAACTTCTTCATTAGCTGATAAAAGGGCAAAGCTTTTTCTCCCAACTTGGCTATAAATCTGCTAAGCGCTGCTAGCCGCCCTGCCAACTGTTGCACTTGATGCAAATTCTTCGGTGGTTCCGTGTCGAGGATAGCTTTGATTTTCTAAGGATTGGCCTCTATTCCTCTAGCTGAGATAAAATACCCGAGTACTTGTCCTCCTGGCACCCCGAAGAAGCATTTCTTCGGATTCAGCTTTATTTTGTATCTGTCGAGATTGTCGAAAGTTTCTCTCAGATCGTCAATGAGGGTAACTGCATTTTTGGTTTTAACCACGATATCGTCGATGTAGACTTCGATATTCCGACCAATTTGCTCTCCAAGACAAGCTTGCATACACCGCTGATAAGTTGCGCTCGCGGTTTTTAGTCCGAAAGTCATAACGTTGTAACAATAAACGTCGTGTGGGGTTATGAACGCGGTTAACTCTTGATCTTCTTTCTTGAGCTTGATCTGATTATATCCTGAATACGCATCAAGGAAGGAGAGACGATCGTAGCCTGCTGTGGAATCGACTATCTGGTCGATACGGGGCAGCGGTAAGTGATCCTTTGGACAATGCTTGTTAAGGCTTGTGTAATCGATACACATGCGAAGAGCTGTCGTATCCTTCTTTGGCACCTTGACTGGATTAGCTACCCACTCTCCTTCCTTGAGTTCCTGAATAATCCAGCCTTGCGGAGTCGATTAACTTCTTTGCCAATAGCTTTTCTTTTTGGTTCTGAAAAGCGACGTAATGTCTGCTGTACGGGTTTGGCTTTAGGGTCAATATTGAGGGCGTGCTCAGCGAGTTCCCTGGGAATACCTGGCATGTTGGATGGTTCCCATGCAAATATTTCCCAGCGCTCACGGAGGAACTCGATGAGCGCGCCTTCATATGCGACAGCAAGATCTGCCGATGTGTTGACCGTTTTCTTCGGGTCAGAGGGGTGCACTTGCTGTTTCTTTGCCTCCTTTGCGACGTCAAATTCGTCGGATCTCACGTTCCGATTATCGGCTAGCGGCTTCGTGTGATCTGTAACAACATCGAGTGCATTGAGCTCTTCCTTAACGCCAAACTTCGAGGCGATCTTCCGGAAATCTCTGTCGCAGTTATCAGAACGAGAAAAACTTCCATGAACGGTTATTGTTGTCCCGCTATTGCCTGACATCTTCATCTTTAGGTATGCATAGTGAGGTACTGCCATGAATTTGGCAAACGCTAGTCTGCCGAGGATGGCGTGGTATTGTGATTCCCAATCGACCACTTCGAACTCGAGTTTCTCCTTTCTGAAGTTGCTAGGTGTGCAAAAAACTACATCCAGCGATAATTTGCCAAGGGGATAAGCGGGTCGGGTCTGGATGATGCCATGGAAGCCTGTATCAGATTCTTTTAGCATATCAACCGTTAAACCCATTGCCTTTATTGTGCTGGCGAATAGCAAGTTCAGGCCGCTTCCTCCATCCATGAATACCTTGCTCATGTTGTAACCTCCAATCCGTGCTTCGAGAACTAGAGCGCGTGACCAGGTCTTGGAACGGTCGTCGGGTGATCCGCCTTGCTAACAGATATGTTTTGGTCATAGCAACCTCTGCGTACTTCACCTCTCGCGAAAACTTCTTGGCTTCTCTTTTCGAAAAGCTGGTTTTATGGATCATGTTGACTTGTTCTCGAGATGCCGGAAATACTTCGGTTGGTACATACATATCTCCTCCTTCTGGTACGTATTGCTGCGGTGGGTGACTATAAGGTGCTGCCCTTTCTATCGGGTGAGCCTTTGCTGCTGCCTCGGCCCTGAGATCATCGCAAAACTGCCGTACCTCGAGGAACTGCCGACAATTTCTAAGCAAATGAGTGGCCTTTTCAAGATTGTCCTTCGGGTCGATGTAAGAATGTAAGTAACACGGTGCTTCAAGTTGCTCCGTGGCCGATAGGTAAGGAGTGCGGAGGCGGTTCTTGTTTGACTGCACATTGTAGCGTCCAAGTTCATACTGTCGAGGGCGGCTCGCAACTCGCTCCTCTTCTTCGCGGTGGGAATCCCTTCGTCTCTTCCTTTGCTCCTCTCTGCTGCCGAAACTGCTTCGACTGCCCTCTCCATTACTCCCAGGCAGGACTGCCAAAGCTGCTGCTGGTGCGATGTCATTTGGAACTGAAGTTCTTGGGCTTGTTGCGCTTGAACTAGGAAGTCGAAGAAACCCTCTGGAGTCGATGATGAAGTGTACACCACCGAAAGTTGCATCCATGTTGCCGCGCGACTCCGTGGAGATCGGATGCGATGCCTCAGTGCACGGTGTGAACTCAACGGATCCACAACGAACCGAGTTTCTGGGACTTGGTGGCGTTGGTGATTCCAGCACGAATGCTGTAGACGTAACTGGAACTGCCGATGACATGCCTTGTGCCGACAGGTTTCCCACAGACGGCGCCAATTGTCGAGGGTACTCCTCGGCAATGCCCTCCGTACGGGGCTTAGGGTAGATGGAATCCTGTAGGCTGACACGAGACATCGGTTATCAAACAGGCGGGGAGAGCGATTTACTCAGGTTCGGGGCCCTCGATGAGGTAAAACCCTTACGTCCCGCCTGCCTGATCTTGATTATGAAAATATCGGGTTATAATGGGGTGCCGTAGGTTTTGGCTGTGATCTCGTCGAAAGATTAAGTTCTGTAATGACTGAGCTCTATACTCGCGATGGCTATGATTACTATGATTGCGTGTGTCTCGGCAGCCCCTC
>NC_061508.1:199657991-199728099 GCF_022539505.1 Lolium rigidum
AGATATGTTTTGGTCCGCCAGTCCTATATTCGGGTGCCTCAGCCACAGCAACCTCTCGCGCGTACTTCACCTCTCGCGGAAAATTCTTGGCATTCTCTCTTTGAAAAACTAACTAGTTTTATGGACCGCGTCGACTTGTCCTCGACACGGACCTGGAAATGCCCGGTCCGGTATGTATATGTCTCCTCCTTCCTCTGCATGTATCCTCTACCATGCGGTGGGGTGACTATAAGAACACGCCCTTCCTTTTCTATCGAGTGAGCTTTTGCCTGCCGCCGGTCCTAAGGGCATCCCGAGCGGCAGCCGACGCGTACGGACGGCCCAGAGCAGCCGCATTCATCCGTCGTGACCGAAAATGCGTCCGGGCCCCTGCTCCCGCGGGCGACGCAAAGTGGCCGAGTCGTCCCGCACGGAGATGCAAACCTGGCCCAAATATGCGCCGGTTCTGCGTCTCCTCGTGGGCCGCTCCGGCGGTCGCAGCCGCACGTGTCCGCCCGAAAAGACGTAGGATCCGCGCGCAGTGGCGGGGAGGGGCCGATGCACTCCGCCCGGTGGCCATTCCCCGCGCGAAACATCAAACCAGGACCGACGCGGAAACGCGGTCCAGAGCGATGGGCGTCCTCGCCGCCACAGCCACCGCCATGGATGCGGAGCAAACCTTCGCACCCGCCGCTGCCCGACACTCCCCCGTAGGGCCACGACCGCACGCCGACAATGGAGGGTGCGGTCTCTAGGCAGGCGCGAAGCCCGCCGCCACGGCAGCGGCGGCCGAGGCGGAGCCGATGGCGGCAAAGAAGGGTGCTCACCAGGGAGGGGAAAGTCATCGAGGGCACGCGAAGCGTTGCGGCCGGCGCAAGAACTAGAAGAACAAGACTACCGCGGCCGCCAGCCAGGGGCTGGCACCGCGCCGGTCACCGCATCAAAGAGCCGCCGCCGCGCAAGCAGCCCTCCATCCGAGCCGGGAAGGAGCGATGCTCGCCAGAGGAGAGAGGGACCAGCCGCAGCCACAGCCCCTCCCACGGCCCGCGCTCGAGAAGGAGCTCGGTAGGCTCCCGTAGCCTCGCACCCGGGCTCCCCGCTCCTTGCGGGTCCACCCGGCGCCGCGGTCGCCTCCCGGCGTGCCATCGGTGCCGTTGACCGAGACGCCGGAGCAGTCGGGGTCAGGCGGCGGTCTCCCAACCTCCACCCGGACTCCCGGAGAGCGGTGACTTCGGGCCCGGCGCGGGCCACACAAGACGCGCCGGGTCTCGGGAGGAGAGCATTCCACAGCCCCGCATCCCGTCCCGACGAAACGCCTGCCCCCGCGAGAGCGATGGACGACCCGGTACGTGAGCTCTCTCCAATGTGTGCGACATCGTGTATCCATGCGTCCTGATCAGCCCGGCTATTCGTACGGCTCGATTGGAAGGACCGCCATGGGAGACGGGCATCCAGGATCCTTGATCTTTGGCGGCTCGCTTCGCTGGCGTGATCCGGAGCCGGTGACAGGCCGCGATGGGCGGGCACCAAACGCCAAGATGCGGAGGACACTCGAACCCGCACGGCTGTTCGCCACCAGACAGAGGCAGCCAACACCCGTCGTCCGTCGCCGACTTGCGACGACGCGCCAACACTCTTGTCCCCACGGAGGCCGAGCAAGTGGACGACAAGCTTTGCGCCCTGCCAACAAGGCGGTAGGGCCATGGAACAGCCCGTCAACCTCGGCGGCGGCAAGACGATGATCCAGGCCAACCCAACCCACCTCGTCCCCAAGGCCATAAGGCTACCAAGGCCCCGATCTAGCCCGGGAGGCGCGTGCCGCCGAGCTCACCCCCGGAAGCATGGAGAAGATAATGGCCGGGAATCTTGCCGCCTTGGGCTGCAGGGACCGAGAGAGAGGCCTCCGGAAAAGTGGCCGGCATCAGTACCGTACCACAACCTCGCGAAGGAGGTCGTTGAGGTCCAAAGGATGGACGTCGAGGCCAAGAGGGCGTACGCCGAGAGCCCAGGTGCGGGACGCCGAGGCGCGGAGGATGGACGCCAAGGCCAATACCCGTGAAGAAGACACAAGGACCATGCTTGCCGACTTAAGCGGCGCCGACGACGACACCGGGGCGCGGTTCTCGCATGAGAGAGGCGCGCCGAAATCCGCGCGAGAGACGCCTGATCGCCATCGCCATGCGCCACAGACCTTGGCATCCATTTGGACTTTTTTATTGCTGTTCAGGCCTTGTTGTGCCCCTTTTGCTCCACTTTGCGCCGTACCTTGTGCGAAGTGTGATGAACATATTGCTGTACCCTCGGGTTACAGCGTCTGTAACTCTGTGCAAATTTTAGGCTACAATCTCTTTTTTTTGGAATCGGGCACCAGCGCGAAAATGCGGCCGCCCTCTCGGACAGCCAGCCCCCGGACGCAAACGGACGCGCGACCATTTGTGCGTCCGCCAGGCGACACAAACGGACGCCCATGGACATTTTGGGTGTCCGAAATGCGTCGCGCCGTTGGAGATGCCCTAAGATCATCGCAAAATTGCCGGACTTCGCACGAAGCCTTGACAACCCCTAAGAAGATGAGTGGCCTTTTTCAAGAGTCATCCTTGGGTCGATGTAAAGAATGCAAATAACACGGTGCTTCAAGTTGCTCCGTGGCCGATAGATAAGGATATGGGAGGCGGTTCTTGTTTGGCCGCACATTGTAACATCCTCGTTCATCTTGTCGAGGGCGGCTCGCAACTCACTCTCTTCTTCTTCGCGGCGTGAATCCCTTCGTCTCTTCCTTTGCTCGTCTGCTCGCGCCAGCCGCCGGCTGCCCTCCAGCTCTCAGAGCGGGACCGCCAAAGCTGCTGCTGGCGCGATATCATCTGGAACCGAAGTTCTTGGATTTGGCGTGCTTGAACTAGGAAGGCGAAGAAATCCTCTGGAGTCGATGATGAAGTGGACACCACCGAAAGTTGTATCCATGTTGCCGCGCGACTCCGTGGAGATTGGATGCGATACCTCAGTGCGCGGTGTGTACTCAAAGGATCCACAGCGAACCGAATTTTTGGACTTGGTGGCGTTGGTGATTCCGGCATGAACGCCGGCAAGCAATGCTGGAAGCTCGCCGATGACATGCCTTGTGCGCGACGAGGTTCCCCACGGACGCCGCGCCAATTGTCGAGGATACCCCTCGGCAATGCCCTCCGTATGGGGCTTAGGGTAGATGGAATCCTGTAGGCTAACACGAGACATCGGTTATCAAACAAGCGGGGAGAGAAATTTACCCAGGTTCGGGGCACTCGATGAGGTAAAACCCTTACGTCCGCTGTCGATCTTGATTATGAAAATATCGAATTACAATGGGGTGCCGAAGGTTTCGGCTGTGATCTCGTCGAGAGACTAAGTTTTGTAATGACCTAACCCTAGACTTGCCGGTGGCTATGATTACTATGATTGCGTGTGTCCCTCGGCAGCCCCTCTCCTGGCCCTTATATTGGGTGTCAGGTCTCAAGAGGTCTATCCGGGTACGACTAGGTTACAGAGAGCTTTAGATCTAAACTTTCCTTGTATTCTTCGTCTTCTTGCCTTGTGCTTCAAGAAACCTTCTTCGGAACCGACGCTACGGCCCACCTGGTCATCGAGTGTCTTCATGGGCCCCTGGTTGGACCGTAAGAGGTAGTACAATACTAGTTACCCGAAGGGTAATGCCCACATCACTGTGCCTCTTCGTCGCGTACATTGATGGCTTACTCTGATGCTGATTGGGCTGGGTGTCCCGATTCTCGGCGCTCTACTTCTGGTTGTTGTGTCTACTATGGCGACATTCTGATTTCTTGGTCCTCCAAGCGACAGACAACCGTCTCACGCTCTAGTGCGGAAGGTGAATACCGTGTTGTTGCTCACGTTGTTGCTGAATGTTGTTGGCTACGCTAGCTCCTCCAGGAACTTCATCGACCTCTCAGCTCCGCCACACTTGTCTATTGTGACAATGTCTCCGCTATGTAGATATCTACCAATCCAGTGCAGCATCGTCGTACCAAGCACATCAAGATTGACATTCATTTCGTTCGCGAGAAGGTAACTCTTCGCGAAGTCCGGGTGTTGCATGTACATACCTCTCTTCAGTTCGCGGATATCATGATGAAGGGACTATCGAGTCAGCTGTTCTCTCTACGTACGAGAATCTCCCGCCGCGACTGCGAGGGGTGTTAGCGCGTATATATGTTAGTTTAGATTGCACATATATTTAGCATTGTACAACTATGTAACCTAATCCTAATTGACCATGAGCCTATATAAACCGGAACCCCATGTCCCCACGTATGTTACAAGTGCGAGATTTCCCCCCAAACATCTCCCTCTTGCGATTCTACATAATCCTCCGGTTAGCGGGTGTGCGCCATGTCTCCAGGCGGCTGTAGATGCCCAGCGATAAATCCGGCTTAGGTCATGGGTGTACAGTTGAACCCCCAAAAAATCTCCTATTATAATTTATCCATTGGTTGCATGTGTATATATGTCTTTCGTTGGGCACATCTCACGGCTTAAACTAGGTCAAAAATACGTATTGGTCAAAATATGAACACGCAAAGTACAAGTCCTGAATCCATTCCTGATGCTAGCTAATTGCCATCACCCGTCGTTGATGGTGGCAGAAAAATGAATTGGGCCGCTGGGACAGACTTTGAAATAGTCTAGACCGCTGGAGATACCGTGAGCCTCAAAGTCTCCTGGTCGTTCTTCGTCCTCCGAACAGCCAACATTTCTTCTCCATGACGTCGGTGTGGTGGATACTGTGGGATTTGGCAATGGTTTTGGTCGGGGAAATGGACGCCGGCAGCGTCCCTTTAAGAAGCTTCGACGCCATCTCGCCTTCAATGGCTTGCCAGTGGTGGTTGTATTGTTGCTGCTAGTGCTGGAATACCGTAGCGGGATACTCCCTCCGGTCCTAAATATAAGCCATATAATTTCTGGCATGGAAATTAAGAAACACATATTTAGGAAAATTTACAACATATTTGGCTAGGGTTAACCGTAAGTAATTGCCGTGAGATAATAGAGAACTTTGCATAAGATAAGGGGGCGGCGAGGTCCTATGCCTCTCGAGCTCTCGCACGGTCGTCCCGGAGGGAGGACGCCATGCCGGACCCCGGAGGTCGCCGCCGTCCTCCGCCCCTCCTGCGCCCCTCGCTGCGGCGTCGCGCCTCGCGGCCCCTCGCGCGCACGCTCGCCAGCCGTCGTCGACGCACGGCCATGGCGCGCGTTCGCCGGCAGGGAGGGCCCGATGCGCGGCCGTTCGGGCTCGATCCCGGGCCTGGAGGGCCGCGGCCTGTGCGCCGCTCCCGGCACTCCCGTGTGCGCCCTGTCGCGCGCCGTCTTCCCGGGCCTCCCGCGCGCCCTGCGCGTGCGCGCCACCGGGTGGAGCTTACGTACTGCGTCGCCCTTACCTTGGTGTGGTTCGCCGTCTTCCATGCCGCAGCGCACCTCTGGTCGCTCCTCGCGTCGGTGCCCCTGCGCGTCGGCCCTGCCGGTGGGTTTGCGGGGTGGCTTCGGCCTTCGCTGTTCTTCGCAGCTCGCCGTCCGTCCTGCTTCTCGCCCCGTCCGGCCATGGCGTGGCTTCTATCTGGCTTGTGGTGGATGCAGTTCGCCTGACGTGGCGCCGCACGGCCTCCCGGTGGCCGCTAGTGCTTCCTTGGCGCTAGCGCGCGTGGTCTGGTCGGATGCGCTACTCAGGCGAGTGTTGAGCGTTTGGTGGACGGCAACAAAGCCCCCTGCTCGGCTGGCCACGCCTACGGCCAGGGCCTTCTTGGGCTCGGCGACGGCGTTGCTACTCCGGCGCGAAAGCTTCGCACCTTTGGTGCCGATGTTGGCGGTGCCCCTGGGTACCGTTTCCTTGTTGAGGGCTTCATCGGGGAGCTTGGTCTCCTGTTGTCGCGAGTCGTTGCGTTCTCCGGGTGAAAACCTCTGCTCCTCGGAGCGAGCGGCGGCGACACATTGTGCCGTTACCTTCTTGAAGGCGCCGCTTTTGGAGTTCGTGTTCCTCGTGGTGCGGTAGATGTGTGTCAGTTGTGCATGGTTGCCTTGTTGTCGGGGTGGTGGATGCGGGAGGCGGCCGGCCGGTTGACGTCACGTCGGGCGGCGGCCTCGGAAGGTCTTGCAACGATGACTCCATGGGGTATGGTCATGGTCTAGCAAGGCATGGGTGGCGTGTTGGTGCTACGAGGGTAGTGAGCTCGTCGGCCCGGCCTACACGACGGGAAGGTCGGTGTGGCTGGCATGTCGGGGCGGCGGCCCCGGATCTTTTGGCGCGGCGTTCGTGGTCTGCGGGTGGTCGCCTTGGTAGTTTGGGCTACAAGACGTCCATGCCGTGCGGCGTTGCGGCTCCGCCTCGAGCGGGGATGTCGGAGCAGCGGCTCCGGGTTTGGTGGTGTCTGTTTGGTCGTCGGTAGTCTGGTATCGTGTGGGCGATTAGGCTCCAATATTTGTGCGGTTTTTGGGCCGATTTTTCTCATAAACTCGGCCACTATGTATGGTTTTTGGGCCCGGTTTCCCTATTAACTGAGCCAAATCTTCTTCTATTAATATATCGTGCAGCTCACCTGCCGAATTCTCAAAAAAAAAATCTCCAAAAATATTGTCCATATAAGTAGGAAAACGCAATAAACCTTATATTCTGAAATTTTTCTCAAAAAACTATATGGCTTATATATAGGAATGGAGGGAGTATTTCTTTTTTTAGTTTTTTCTTTTCTTTTGGTTGTGTGCATGCGTACTACCATTAAGGTGTTGCGTTGTTGCAGAGGCTGGGTGTAATTAGTATCTCTTGATATTAATATAATCCCTTTATCGGAAAAAAAATGGCCTGCCAGTGCAACGCCTACTAGCTGCGCACGCTCGCGGAAGCCGAGGCACGCCATTAACGCGGCCACCGCAAAGGCCGCACAGCCGCCCGGAAGTAATGCCGCGGAAGACTGAAAGCCGGTTAGTGCCGGTGCGATGACCGAGCGGACACTTTGCGCGTCGCGCAGGCTGATTCATAGAGACGCAAACCCGGCCCATATTTGTGTCGGGTTTGCGTCTCCGCGGCCGGCCGATCACTTTGCGTCGCCATCGCGGGAGCGATGCTAGGACGTATTTCCGTCGTAGGGACACAAGCGGTCGTTCCCAGCGTCCGTTTGCGTCGCGCTGCTGGAGATGTCCTTACCAAAAAGAAAATGAAATTGCAGTTTCGTCGTAAACTATGGTGCACAATTTTACCAAAAGAGTGAAAGTGGACGATGTGCTCAAACAGCATGACCAAAGGGAAGAAAACTACAGGTCAGATCGCACATGGTTTGTACTTCTGCCTTGTCTGACGGCATCTTCACTTTTTTTTACTGCCTTTTACTTTACCAGTACGTTACGCTGCTAGATAAAAATGTCTCAGGTCCATGCTCCTGGGAGTACTACTTTTCCTTCTACTCGTATCTCTCCAGAGAGAGGGAGAGAGAGTTAATACTGGTACTCCAATTAGACGTCTGTAGTACACGACATCCACATGCGCCTGTTGCATCTCGCAAAAATGGAAGTGCCTGCTCTCAACAGTACCTGCACGGGTGCACCAACACCTCCCTTAGCTCCACTTTCGGATATTGTATTAGAGCATCCCAGCCACCTCCCCGGAAAGGCCTCCAAGATCTCTTTTTTCCATCCGGACAGACGAATATAGCCCAGTCACGTCCTCAGCTTCTCATTTTCGTTCGGATTTAGGCCTAAATCCGTTGGGACTCCCCAGGCTATCCTCGGTTTCTCGGGATGTTGCCGGGGACTCCGAATGGAGCAAATTCCGCGCTCTGGCCCGCGTGTCAGTGAAGATTCCGCGTTTTGATCCGTGCAAATTTCCCGGGACGGCTGGAAAATTGTTGCACCCATGCCAAAAATAGATCCAATCCGGACCAATTTTCATCCGGATTATGCCCCGGGAACCTCCAACGACTGGAGATGCTCTTACTGTTACTATCAACATACTATCCGGCTCATAATGTGTCTTGTTTTAGCTATTAACAATGACTCCTGTAATTACTAATTTCGAAATATGGGGTCATGCTCGGGCTCTCTTGAATACATCACCGCAATGAGCCTACCATTTTCCGTTCCCAGAATCACATCGCACTCCGCCATATACCAGGATCGTTTTGCTCCCTCTTCTCTTTTTTGTGTGTGACTATTCCCGTCGGTAGACAACTCACGACACTGTCTACCTTTGACCCCACACAGCCACTTTTGTTTCCTGCGTATTTGTTGTCTACCTACCATTGGGCCAAAATAGAGGGGTGCCACAACACTTGTTCATCATGCATTCCATTTTCGAGGAATCTCATCATGCGTTTTTCATCCCAACTTGGTGTACTCCTCCCGAATTGCCTGAGTTATATATGCGCAAGATTTGCATGTTCTTATTTTTTCCATAAGAGGTAGGCTAAGATCATCTCCAATCGTGCTCGCCAAATCATCCCTTAGGGCATCTCCAGCGGCGACGCAAACGGACGATGAGCGACTGTTTGCGTCCACCTTGACCGAAAATGCGTCTGACACCATCTCCAGCGGCGCGACGCAAAGTGATCGGGCCGTCCGCCGAGACACAAACCTGCCGCATAACCTGACGCATATTTACGGCAGGTTTGCGTCTCAGCGGACGCTGCGTGGACGCGCAAAGTGTCCGCTCGCGTCTCACCGGGCCCGCCTGGCAGCAAGTCTGCATCGAGAGCATCGCTTCGGCGGTCGGCGGCTCGCGTGCGCGCGTAGCCTCGCCATCAACGGCGCGCGCGCGGCGGCGGCCGGGCCCGCGCCGCCTTCAATGCGCATCGTATCCGCGCGCGACCGCCCTTAAAGTCCACCCGGCGGCGTTCCACCTTCGCCCACACCTCCGCTCGCACCCGCCACGCGCCGGCGCCACGGGGAAGAAGAACGACTTCGAGGCCTCCGGCGGCGGCGACAGAGGGGTGCCGCTGCCCTCGTCGCGGCCGGGGAGCGCTCGTGCACGGAAAATGGTTGCCGTGGCGAGGCACAGTCCGGCGTGCAACCTTGCCCCGCGGCCGGCGGCTCGGCTGCCGCCGGGGTGCCCGTCCCTCCCGATCCCTGCGAGCGAGCGATCGGAGCGCGGAGGTCCGGCGAAGGGCGGTACCGCCACCGGACCTCCGCGCCCGATCCGGCGTACGCCATCGACTCCGGAGTTGGCGTGCGTGTCGTCGTCGGCCGAGACGGAGAAGAAGGGCGGGCTTCATGGGCGACGAGGGGATTTTCCCTTCGCGGCGCGCACGCGCCGGACTCGTCCACAAAGACAGGAGGCGCCGACGCGTCGTTAGCAGCCGCCGACGCGCGCGCAGTACAACGACGACGACGACGACCGTGACAACCACGACGACGCCTACGACGCCTACGACGACAAGGACGATTACATCGAGGCGCTCGCGTACCATAACGAGGAGGTGAAGGACGACAGCGACGACTACATCGCGGCCGTCTTCCACGAATGGCAGCAGGCCATGGCGGAGGGCCGCAATTTTGAGTTCCCGGAGAACATGACGGACGACGAGATGGTGAAGCTCGGCGTCCTCGTCTCCGAGAACGACGCGCCTATGCAGCCGCCGCTGCCCCGCTACGCCACCGGCTTCATGCCGCCGGGCCAATCGGAGGATGAAGCCTTCGACAGGCGCTACAGGACTCGACGGCGCTACAACCGCCGCCGTACAACCCCAAGCTCCTCTCTCCACGGCCGCGGCCACTGGGCGCCTCACCTACGCGCTGGCACGCGTATCCCGGGCGCCTCCACCGCCGTCGCTGGCCCGCGGCCACAGGCGCCCACCTCCACGGCACCGCCGGCGCGCCCGGCGTACGCTCCCCCGGATGGCAACTGGCCGTGGGCGATACCAGAGCTCATCGTGCTCGACAGCGACGACGAGAAGCAGTAGGCGTTAGTTTTTTTTCATGTTTAAACTATGTAAATTATGTTTTCATGTTTAAAAAAAATGATTTGGCCAAAAAATGCGTTGTGCCGCTGGAGCCACCCGACGCAAACGGAAGCGCGATCGATTTCGACCATTTCAGCCGACGCAAACGAACGCACGCGGACGCTAAAGTCGCGCCGCTGGAGATGCGCTTAAAGAGATTTAGGGTGGGAGAACGTTTGACCGTTCCAGTCACATGTCTCAAAACATTTTTACATATGGCATGGCTTAATACGGTGTTCGACTCTCGAGGCAATCCCATTACACATGAAATGCTGCGGGGCTCTAGCGTAACAAAAATATTGCGCCTCGAGTGGCGGGCTAGCCGTGTTATCGACACAATGGTTTGGAGGTGGGGTTTAGGCCCTGTTTGTTTGGGCTTCAACTTCTGCTTTTGCAGCTTTTGGAATCTAAAAGCAGCCAATTCAAACAAACAGCAAATATTAGAGAATCGCTTGTTAGAAGCGCGGCAGCGAAATGAACTAGGAGCGCCGAAGCTGGTCAAGACCTGCTTCCCGAGCTTTCCCCACTTCCCGAATGGCAAAGGACCCGAATGCCCCACACACTTCAACATATTTACGGAAAAACTGCCACCGCGTGACCTGCCCTCGCAAAGCGACCCGGACAGACAGCCCCCTGCTCATTTTCCCCCTCCTATCTCGTTTCCATGGCAGCCTAGGGTTAGGGTTTCCCTCCCTGGCCGCCGTCGTTGTTCCCGGCCATCGTGGCCACCAGCAACCGCCGCCGCCGCCCCAACTCTCCTCCCTCGATCCATTCCCGTCCTCCTGAAGCGCGCCTCCATTCCCGTCCTCCGCAAGCTCGCGCCATACCCGTCGGCCGCCGGCAATTGGAGGCGTTCGAGGTACTGCCGGCCGCCGGCGATTGGAGGCGTTCGAGGTTCCGCCGGCCGCCGGCGATTGGAGGTATTCGAGCCGTCCCTGTGAGCATCCCGGCGACGTACTGCTCCGACCTCCATCGCCCTGGTGCAGCAACCTCCTCCAGCTCGTCCCCATCGGCCGCCGGGCAGAGGTGTTCGTCGAGCTCGTCCGTCGCCGTTTCAACGGCGTCCGCCGCCTCGCCATCCCTCGTCCCCGGCCGTCCTCACCACCTGTAGTGTAGATCGTCCCTGTTGTGTTCCGGCCAGGGCCTGTCGTCGTGCTGAAGCGCCCCTCAGCTGTATGACAGTTCATACTGTACGCATGTGTAAACGATGGATGTCTTGTTGTTGGATGTACGCATGGATTCAGTTTTGCTGTATCAGCAAGCCTGTTCGGTGAATCTGTTGGTGTACGCATTGCTGGATGTATGTAGTATATTTATTGGTGGTTAAAATTCAACAATATCTGGCAGTACCAAGTACCAACAATAAGGATATACTCTGTGGATGGATGTAAAGAAAAGATGTACAGTACCAACAATAAGGATAAAATTATTTTAGCAAAAAGGTTAAATGAGGTAATTTGGTTATTAAACATGGTAATTAAAATTAAAATTCTTGTAATATAAACATCATAACACTTGTATTATCTTTGAATATATGTGATATTTTATACGAAGTATTTAATATAAACACGTCAAAATTAAAATTGAGGTAACTAACCCCGACAATTATGTCAAAAACAGTTAAAATTAGCTAATTCGTATCAATCAACATTTATACATCTTCTTCAGCCTTTAGGGCCACTTTAGACATTTCACCCTTCATATCAGCAATAGTAGCCATAAAAAGCTCTACTGCCAAACATCAAATCTCTGCTTCTAACAGCTGCTTCTACATTGCTTTTTCACAACTCAGCACTGCAATTGCTTCTCAAAAGCTGCAGCCCAAACAAACAGACCCTTAAACACATCGTCTATCTCTTGTCAAGCAGCGTAATGGCCGCGTATCTTTCCCAGTGAGCCGGCGGTGTCCCCAGGCAGCGCAGCGAAGTGTCACGTAATGTCGTCTGCCCTGTGCGCCGGTGTTATTGCGCCCTACCGCCCCCGCTTGCCGCTGCTATATAAAACGCAAACCGCTTTTATCGGCGATGCCACACCATTCCTGACCACATCGAACCCTAGATCGCGCCCACCTCTCAGTCATGACTAGTCGCCAGAGCATTCTCACCGCCAACGGGTTCGGACACGGCAGCCTCACCATTGCGGAGGCGTGGGCTTTGTACATGGCGCGGTACCCTGTGATGTCATGCGCTTGCCGAGCAGTGAGGGCTGGAAGATGGCGGTCAAAAGGATCGGCATCCCGCCGGCGCCCACACCGGGGATGGATGGATCACTGGTGCAACGAGATCAGGGCCCAACGCCGCCGACTAAGCCCAAAAGAGCACGTCGATCCCACCTGGGCCGCCACCGACAATGACTACTGGTGGGTCAATTTCTTCAAGGTGCAACACGACGAGGAGCTACGTAGCACCGATGGCCTCATCGGATCGCTCACGTCCTGGAACAAGGACGGGCGTGCGGGGATGCACACTCTCCACCGTCGTCGACGGTCTCCGCAATGGCGTCTCAAGGCCCTAGATGTTGCTGGTGTTTCCATCGCGTTGGCCTTCGAAGGGGATGACCTCGCACTCGTCCTCTTCCCATTCTTCATCATCATGGACGGTGCGCTCAACACCATCCTCCTCCTTCAACCGCGTCTCCCCTTAACCTATGCCGAAGTGTGTGGTGAATGAGTACGAGATTTCAGCGCACCGACACATGTGTGGCAGTGATGGCGGCATAACGATCCACGAGCCACGTTGTCGTGGTAGCACCGGCCTCCTCGTCCCGAAACCGGAGGTGAAGGAAGAAGATGACGACGAGGTGGCTGCGCTCCTCCGCCAACAGCGCCTCATCGCAAGTAGCGACAACCCCGAGGGCGGGCCGTGATTCAATGCCATGTTCATGTTGTTACTATACTACCATACCGCCTGAGCAGGGTACATCGAGAACATGGTCGCCATGTCCATCCGCGAGAGCAGCAGGCCTCTCGTCGACCTCACGCGCAACGACGATGAATCTGGACCCAGCGGCGCGATGAAAGAAGAGCCCGCCGATCCTCGCGGCAAGCACGACACCGTGCACAATGACGAAAACAATTTCTACCAGTACTACGACCGCTCTAGCCGCTGCAGGCGGCGTTAGTCTTTTCATGTTTAAATTTGGTCAGATTTCATTAAAATCCTTGTAATAGATAATAAATTTGAACGAATTTAAGTTTTCCCGATTAAATTTAATTTTTTCAAATTTATGTTTGAGGACACGACAGACGCGTCCCAAAAGCATCAACTAGCGGCGGTGGCCCCCAAACGCTAGATCTGGTGCTTTTTTCGAACGTTGTTTGGGGACATGATTGGAGATTCTCTAATATTGTGATGATTATTTTATTTGGAATTTGTTACTAGAAAGTTTGGACCTTTAGTATCTTCATTTTTTCTTGAAAACAAACAAGTGTCCAATTCGAAATAAATATATTTCTTGGCTACTTTTAATTAGTTCACACTTTTAATTAAATCAGCTAGTGCATAAATTATATAAAAACCTTGATCAGGAAGCATTAAAAAGGAAAGAAAAAATATATGCAGCCCACATCGAATTCACGTCTAAGTACTATAATATCCAAGACATGGTGAAAAGTGTTGAAATGTAAATATTTTGTCTAGCTTTTTTTTCCCATCGCTTTCAACTTTTTGTTAGGTTGGCTAGGTGCATCAATTTCCCAAAACAAGAGTTTTTTTAGGGAAAAGTGAATTTCAGCATTAACACGTAATTGGATGGTTAGGAGGTAGCGGCACTCTCAGTCATGAGAGTTTAAATCAGCTCGAGCAGCACCAGGTCCAAGGCAAGCTGCTGCACCTCCAGCAACAAGGCTACCAGCATTCAGTGCACCAAGGGCTTTTAGGGTTGGTTGACAACCCAAGTTAACTCCAAGGATGGCAGGCTATTTCAATGCTGGAAGGTGGATTAGCTACAAGAAGTGATGAAGAAAACTGCTAATTTGTGTAATTGTTGGTTTGCATCAGGTTATCACAAAGCTACTTTGTGTTATTGTGTAAGACAATGTGTTGAATTGCATCAGGTTGTGCTTGATGGTTTGTTTGTATCAGTTTGAAACAATGCCAAGTGTGTTTGTTTGTATCAGGTTGAAACAATGCTAAGTGTATTTGTTTGTATCAGGCTGAAACAATGCCAAGTGCTATGTGTTGGTTTGTTTGTGCTAGATGGTTTGTTGAATTGCCAAGTGCCAAGTGCCAAGTGCTATGTGTCAGGCTGAAACAATGTTAAGTGCTATGTATCAGGTTATGCTATGTGTCAGGCTGAAACAATGCATGTGTTGAATTGCATCAGGTTATGCTATGTGTCAGGCTGAAATAATGCTAAGTGAATTGCATCAGGTTGTACTAGATGGTTTGTTTCCATCAGGTTGTGCTAGATGAGTTTAAGCAGGGCCGGTTCTGAGGTTTCGAAGGCCCGGGCCGAGACAAAAAAATCAGGGCCTTTTATACATACTTAATGTTATAAAACTTGTATACAAAAATATTAATACGAAATATTATAGTATATATTATATTAAAAAATCAAACATAACTAGAAGCAAACTCATTGATGATGGTATATCAATATTACTCTTGTCGATTATCATAGTGACTCTATGTTTAGTCGTGCCGTCATAGTGGTTGGTGGTTCCAGTAATGAACAAAATCGACGAAGTAGCGCCCCGTAGAGGACACAATAAATAATGAATTGGATTTGGACCTAGTTATGGTGTTGCAATTCTTGTTCTTCCTCTCAGCTAATATCTGTACTAAAATTGTGTAATATTGGTTTACAACATATATTGTACGACCGTCGGCTACAGATCTTCTATCTCTTTCCTTGCATTTCGCACAAGGTTGGATGTTCTACTTTTGTGAGTGATTAGAGCAACTAACCAAAACACTAGTAGAACAATCAGCGGCGTGAAAAGTAAAATGAGTTTTTTTATGAAAAATGAGTTGATTATCTGCACTCACAGGTCCCATCCAACTTAATATTCTGGTAGAGGAGAAAAGTTGGCCCAAAGAAAAATAGGCCCAAGCAACAAAAGAAAAGTAAAACCCAATTATCAGCCCACTTGAGAGCAGCCTGGAGATAACGATTCATCCTCTTCTACCTCAAACATACGAGAAAACAGACCAGCTCTAATGGTGGTGCCCCCATGAACTCTTCCTCTACTAGCTACAGCCTATGTCACACCTGACGGGGCCCCTTTGGATCCCGGGGCCCGGGGCGGCCGCCCCGCTCGACCCCCCTCAGGGCCGGGCCTGAGTTTAAGCACTGATAAATGTTCCCAGTGTTATTTGTTGTCAAATGTGCCGGCGACCATTTACGGGCGGCGCTGCCGTGCCTAAGAAACCTCCGGCGACCTCTTATGAGCGGCGCCGCCGTGACTAAAAACTGCCGGCGACCATTTATAACAACTCAACGGCAACCATTTATAATTCTCCGACATCCCGCATACATATGACATATACTAAATTTAGAATTCTTCAACATCCCGCATACATATCACATAAACCAACTTTAGAATTCTCCGACACATATTACATATACCTAATTTAGAATTCTCCGAGATCCCGCATACATATTACATAAAACCTTATTTAGAATTCTTCCGACATCTAGCATACATATTACATAAACCCAGCATGCATAAAATGACATTAATCAAATCAGATTTCTCCGATAATGCCTTTGATCTGCAGCAGCTTCTCCTTGTTTGCACTGTTAACCTTGAAGAGGTCAAATAGTGTGTACTCTAGCTTCTTTTTCTCCTCCTTCCATGACTCTTCTTTCTTCTCCCACTTTTCCTTTCTAAGCTTCTCCATTGACTCCCAGTGCTTCTTCATCGACTCCCACTGCTTCTTCTCCTCCTTCAAATAAAACAACTCTGAATTGAGCTTGATCACCTCAGCTTCTAATGCAGGCATGTCCAAATCAAAGATATCTTCCATCTCTTCATTCATCTTCTTTAAATTTGCCTCCATGACCCTCTTGGTCTTTCATAAATTTGTCAACATCATCCATTAAACTGTAGTAGTTCTTTTTGAACTTGTCCCTCTTCTCGACCAATTCTTGAACCAACTTGGCATTCTCAAGCCTCTCTTCAATTCTTTTGTCACTAGCCTCATGGTACATAGACCACAGCCTTCCCAAAGAATTCTTCAGAGCTTCTGGCCATTCTTCTACATCAACCCATTTCTGAAAACCATAATTCTCCACATACTACAAAAACAGTATTTTTCCAATTATTTACAAATATACTTATGCTCTCTTAGTTGCAATGAACTAACCTGCAACTACATCAGTGAATAGAAAGACTAAACTATGATATACTTATGGTATCTTATCATTGATACAAATAGAAATTTAACAAGTGCAATCATTTTGTACTGAACTACCATTAACAAGTGCAATCATTCATTTTAAGACTTTAACTGAACTACCATTAACTAAACTGAATTTTGTTAATGAAGTTCTAATCGACCAGAAATTGCAAAAGAAACGAACTTTATTGACCTAAATCCACAGAAATCAAAATATCCCAATTCGGAATAAGAACCCTAACCCTAGATTCGAACTCAAAGATGAGAGGCTAGGGTTTGTTTGTTTGGGCTGCAGCTTTTGAAAAGCAGCTGTAGCTGTTGAGCTGTGAAAAAGCAGCTGTAAGAAGCAGCTGTTAGAAGCAGAAATTTGATGTTTGGTAGGAGAGCTTTTTATAGCTGTTGCTTTTGGTTTTAGGATGAAATGTCTGGAATGCCACTAAGTAATTAAGATGTTGAAAAAATATAGTTTTGAAACAAATTAGCTATATCTAACCTATTTTTATCATAATTACCATGTTTAGCTTAGTTTACAGGTTTTTTGCTAGAATAATTTTTGTTACGTATTAGTCCAATATTTTAAACATATTGTGAAAGTAGGTTATAATCCAAAAATAAATCATCTCATAAATCACGAGACTACATATAATCCAAACATGTCGTTTGTATTCATACCACAAGAAGAAAATATGTATTTGCATTATATATTCGCAAAAAAAGCAATATGCATACATCAGCCTTGCGTGCTCCAACAAAATCCGAAACATGTAGAATTGAATTTTTTCTTTAGCAAGCTCGCACGTATACATACATCCATAGAGCATACATGCGCAGATCCAGCAAATATACAAGAAGCTTTCAAGACCATCACTACATCGCACAGGTTTCATCAACAAGGAACAAGCATCAACAGGGAAATCGAGTGGCCGGTGCCTCTTGGAGATCCAAGTCAGCAAGGGGAGATCTGAGACACCAAGATCCAGTGGACGGTGCCTCAGCCCTCAGGGAGATCCAAGAAAGTAACGCAAGATCAGGTACAGGGGCGCTCGACCACGACGGACGCCGCTGGACGGGAAGAGGACGGGGACGAGCTCCTCCTCCCGGTGAGGTCCTGTGCCCGACGGCCGACGGGAACGAGCTCAGTCACCCGGTCGAATCGACGGAGGAGGGAGTTGTGGTAGGCCGAGAACGGGGAGTTGGGCGGCGGCGCGACCTTGTGGAGGACGACGGCGGCGCTAGCTTGAGGTCGACGGGGACGGCGGCGCCTCGACCTGCTGTCGCCGGCAGCGGACCTTGAGGACGACGGGGACGTCGGCGCGACCTTGAGGACGACGGCAATGGAGGCGGCCGGGGACGGAGGCCTCGACCTACTGGAGATGACGGCAGCGGCCGGGGACGGAGGCGGCGGCGGGGAACCGTAACCCTATCTATATCCAGTGTCCAGGGAACGCAAGGGGGAGAAGGGAAAAACGCCCAGGGGCTGCCGGGCTGGGCAAAACTGCAAGGGTCCGGCCGGTTTATAAGGGAGGGCAGTTTTTGCGTAGTTTTGTTGAAGAGGCAGGGGCATTTTCGAACTCCGCCGCTCGGGAAGCAGGGAGAAGCTCGGGAAGCAGGTCTCGACCTGCTTCGCCCCTCGCAGTACATTTTTTGGCAGCGCTTCTCACAAGCGCTTTGCAAATTTTTGTTGTTTGGTTAGGCTGCTGCTTTTTAGACCCCAAAAGCAGCAAAAGCAGAAGCAGAAGCCCAAACAAACAGGGCCTAAGAACTTACAGGGAGGTGCTCCGGCGAGCTTTCACCGTCGTTCCAGCTAGGCATGCGGCGGCGGGGGCAGCGGCGGCAATGGCGACGGCGGTGCGGGAGCCTCGACGGCGCTGCTTCAAAGGGGAGAAGGGCACGGTCGCTAACGCGCGGACAGGGGCGCGTGCCTCTTCTACCGTCCGTGAGTGGTGGGGCCCGCACGCCGTTAACGGCTCGTTGACGGAAGGTGCCACGTCATGCCTGACAGTGGGCCCGCGTTGTCTAAAACGCTGTCAATCTGCGTTCAAAGGACGATCAGTGCTATTTGAAACAACTTCCACCAAATGTAGTAGTTCTGCACGATTGAAGCGAAAACTGGTAGTTTTCTGAAATTTTGCGTGAAAAGTAGTAGTTCTATGCTATATACTCCCATACGGCGGTACCGACATTCCTATCGACGACTATATGAAACGCGCCGGTGGAGATGCTCTAACACGGACAGTCCGAGCACAGGTGAGCATGACACGCATGCGAGCATCGCCGGCCATCTGCCTAATCGGGCTCCCGTTCTCGTTGATCGACAAACCCGATTACTGCTAATCAAATCAACATCGCGATCGAATCATTAAGAAAGCAGAGCAGGCATGGTGGTATGTGGAACCGAGTTCCCAACTAAAACCCGCGAGATATCACGATACAACTCGTCCGCAGCGAGCGAGAGATGAGAGTCGCGAGATGGCTTCAAATCAGCCCCATCGCTGTCTTCGATTTCTCTAGCCTCTAGGTAGCACGGGCAGTCAGGGCTAATATTTGACGATGATAAAAAATGATTTGGTGCTCGGAACATGTCGCTGCCTGAAAGGGACTGATGATGGGTGGACTGGACGCATCTCTCTCTCGCTCGGACTTTCTCTCGTGGAGACTACTGCTACTCCCACCATGGAAAGTCCAGTCACTCCTGCCTATTCTACGTGTGTGTATTTTTATTTTCCAAAAGGTAAACCGATCTACTTCCTCTATCAAAAATAAAAAGATCGCTCGAAATTTGGTGGCATCTACGTCTGATTTAGTGTATAGATACGTTCGAATTCACGACAGCTTTTTTTCTTTTTTAAAATTAACCACACATCCATGGAGAGAGAAACATACGCAGAAACATCCTATACAAAGATAAAATTACAATGAAGACCGCATGGATTTCTGCAACTGCCATCGTCACCACTCATTCTCCTTGGACACTAGGAAGCACCATCGTCTGAAAAGGTTATTGAACTGAAGAAGTGCCCCGTTGTAGGTGGAGCAAAAATCAATCTGGCGTGTCGACCGGGAATCATCCCCATGCTCCTCGAATCTGGATCTGCTGCACATCATCGACGTCATCAAGGCAAAACATTAGATCCCTCACCCTTAAACCTCCTGTTGCGTTCCTAAGCATCCGCCTTACTCCTCACACTGGCATAGCCGCCTGACACAACAACTGCCAAAATACTAAGAAACACTAGATCCGCCACACCATAGAACCGAAGGGACACATATCCCATGGATCCCTCGACCTTGCCGACGGGGGCGCTGCGAAGATGAAGCTGGGATCAGGCAAACTTTATTCTAAACACCGGAGTCGTCATCATTGAAACACCGCCACCCTAACCCTACTAGCTGTTGAGGTGGAGAGCCCCCTCCCCCCCCCCTCGCCACCGACGAAGCCGATCGAGGGAGGAGATGAGTCGCCTCCTGTTCGCCTTTTTTGGGAGAGAGGAGACAGAACCGATTACGGCTCCAGGGAAGAATAGGTTAATCCACGACAACTTTTTGGAAAAGAGGAGGTATTAATAATCATCAATAATAGTACAAATACATTTTTTTGCGGGTAAAAGAGGATATATTAAGCAGTAGGGCTTACAACGAGATCATGATCAAGGGTCTGTCTAACACAATCAAGACCCGAGCCATGCCACACCATAGTATGAGCTTACATTTTAAAGTAATGAAAGTATAAATAGATCGTTGGACCAGGTCCGAGCAACGATTACAAGCAATAAAACGAGTCGAAAGTGCGCTGCCATCCTCACCCTCTATCAACCATCGCCAATGATGTGGCTAGTAAATTATCTGAGACCATAACAACGTTTACGAAAACCAACAAGGTCCCACTAGATGACACACAACTCCACAAGCTCTCTGCCGACGCTAAGCATACTATAGAAGCTAGGATAGAGCAGAGAGAACATTATTCTAATTTCACGGCGTGGACGCCGCCTCTCCATACCAAACAAGACAAGGACGAAAACCCACCAGCCGCCGAGAGGCGCAACAAAGTAGCCTAAATTGCCTTGATCACCGCACCGTCTCTCTCCCAAATTTGAGAACTCCTTACTACTACCTTTAATTTGTTATTTAGAATTCGGTCTAGTTAGCCTTTTTTTAAAATAGAAAAACATGTAGTGTTTTTTTCATGTGTGTCCACCCTGGATATTTTTCGCACGTCCCCTCTGGCCGTACCTTTGTGTGTTTCTTTTGACTATACGATTGTGGCGAAAGCTACAGCTCTAATATAGCAATCACTTAGTTGTCCTAGGTTATTTCTCCAGATAATTAACATGCGGCCTTTACTCGGAAGATCAGACATGAAAAATTGAAAAAACGCAACGCGTAGAGGTTGACAGTGATCGATCGTTGCTTTGTGGGACAGCAACCCCTCCACATCGGAAAAGTCATTTAAGAACGGAGTGTTTACCTTTCATTGAACAAGAAAAGCACTTGCTCTCCCACTCGATCGATCGATCGACCATTATATGTGTACTCGTACGTGGCCATCAGCGGAAAGCAGTAGCTAATTCTGTAGCCTTGCCAGTGGAGAAGCAGCCTTTATATTAGAGATAGCTTACAGGTATGCTTGATAGTTTGGCCAAACTTTTTCATACTTTTCTCCCCTGCCGTGGGAACCCATAGAGAGCATTTCATTTGCCTTTATTAAGAAAAAAAAATACTCTACGTCTTTTCAGCAAGAAACTATACTCCTAATAGAATAACAAGAAATGGTGGTTTCCAGTTAGAGTTATGTGCATGCATAAGCGGACCCAGGAAAATTTTGAAGCCTGGGCAAATAGGCTTAGTGTGCTAATTTTGTATCGAATACATGTAAAATACGGACGAAAATAAGCCTGCCGGCCGGCCGGAAGCCTGGGCGGCCGCCCGGGCTGGAGGGATGCTAGATCCGCCTATGTGTGCATGGGACATACACGAACTTCTCCAAGATCTCAAATAATTGCAGATTGGGGTCAAGTGCTACACCAACTTGTCACGTTGTCGGGCAAAATAGGAGAATCAGATGGCCTGAAACAAAGTTCTGGCAATTGCATTTTTTCTACTATGATCAGGATGGTTGCAGCAGATAATATGAGGCTGGAGAAGCTAGCTGCTGACCAGGAAGTTATCATGCAGAGGATGAAATTGGAGAAGACGATGATGGTGAGGGCTCACAAGGTAGAGCTTAGAGAGTGGGAGAAGAAGGAATTTGACCTTGTTGTGTTAGGTGATGTATGGATGATGTTGTATGTAGTTTTTGCCTTGATAACAATTGGCTTTGTCTGATTGCAATTGCGTAAAGTGGCTATCTTTGTAAGCACGATGTAGATTGGAACTATATTTATCAAAATTGAATATAATTGTCCTGAATAATTGTTCTCTATTCGTATTGTTGTGTTGCAAATATGTTCACACGACATAGCACTTGACTTGGAGTTAATTTTGACAGAAACATTGTCTGTGTTTTGAGAGATAACATTGCCAGAAAAAAAGTAGCACTAATTTTAACAAGATCCACAAGAAAATTCACTAAAATTTTCATATCCAATTCATAGGAAAATTCACTGAATTGCATCTCAGTTCAGACAACAAATATTGACACAATAACCTAACTTGGCAACATAGTTTGCAACATACTTGAAAATAAAATGGAAAGTGGTATATATCCTAATGAAAATCAAACTCCACTAGATATTCCTGCATACATGAGAATTTTGTGAAATGGGCTTTCTGCATTGTATTCAAAGCAAGAAGTACAGTTTGGCCTTGTTGTCCTCTTTGCAGCTGCTCATCACCAAACATCATATGCTAAGCACTTCCTAGGCCTATTCTGTAGTTTCCTCTTCTAGTAAAACAATCCTCTAGTTGTGACTGCAACATCTCCTGCTGATATACCCGATGTGCTTGCAACAAATGGTGCAATTCTTTTTTTGCTTGCAGATTTGCCACACCATCTGGTCTTCTTGCTCCAATTTGTCTGGCTGTGTTTCTTCCTCTGCCTCTTCCTCTGAAATCCCCCCTATTGGTGTATATTTGTCACTCTACTCCCTGCCAGTGAAATTGGATCCCTAGCAGTAGCAAGAAATGCACTATGCGGTTCTCCAGCCATCATGAATTCTTTGGTGCAACATAAGTAACTATGGCCACCAAATAGAAATGCACTAGCAGTAGCAAAGAATTCATGATGCGGTTCTCCTGCCAGAGAAGTAACTATGGCAAGAAACTTTGCATTCTCCTCCTCCATCAGAAATAACTATGCGGTTCTTGCTCCACCAATTAGCTCGTCTAGTTTCTTCCTTAAATTTGGAAAAATAGTTCTAACCATGTCTTAGCTTCTTTCTACTTACTGACAGATCGGTGCATCAAGTCGTAGAACACATTCTCAAGCATAGAAAGCATGGGCATTTCTCTAGCTTCTAATATATAGCTACAATTACAGAGAGGAATAGACATTGAGAATTTGCATTCGGAGAATTAACATAAGGTAGTAATGAACACATGGATCAACAAGAACAAGTACCTATTGAACACTTCACAATGGTCATTCAGTAGCATGTCACATTTGCAAAAATCACTGAAAAATGTCTTGATCCATATGTTGGTTAGAAGTTCTATCCGAGCATAAGTAGCAGACAGTCAGCTTGGAGTTTGTTCAAATTTTTCTGCCACTTGACAATGGTAGTAGATCTTGCTATGGCCCACAAGTGATTCTTCAACACTTCTCCTTTGTGTCCAACCTTCTGATAATTTTGATGCAAATGCCTAACACAGAACTTGTTTTCTGCATCTGTGAACTCCATTTTAACTGCATTTATGAGGCTCCGAAAATTCGAGCAATCAAATAGTTAACACAATAAAATAATTAACACAAATAAACAGTTAAAATAAACAAGTAACAAATTAACACAAGCAAACAAATTAACACAAGCAAATTAGTACCTTTTCCTTGCCACTCATAATTGTTTCTGGAGCTGTATTGGTGATATTCACATCAACCATAACAGTTGTCCAAACCCCACTCCCAAGCAGTGGTACATTCCACTTTAACCAACCCCATGGCACCTGAGAAAATGTAGTCATTTGAATTCTTGTTATATTCGAAGAGACAAAACGATCCCAACAAGTAGCATCCTCACTTTACTACCTTTATCCGAAGTTACTTGTTGAAGATTTGTCCACATATATGCCCATATAGACGTGTTTTATCATATAGATACACATGAATCTATACAAACGTGGCCCACTATATTTGAAGAGGAAGACTGGTAGGGGAATTGAAAGAGAAAGGTTGTCCAGATATGAGGACTTGAGCCCATTTACTTCTCAAGGCTAACTGTTTACTTTAACCCATTTTCCTTCCTTCTCTGTTAACTTTGGGTAGAGGATAAGAATAGCTACAAGCCTTCTTCGCCTTTGAAATAAAAACCATTTCGTTGGTGCGACATCCCCACAATCCAAGGCCATTAAACTTTACACAAACATGATCACTTTTGCTAAATTATGATTTTTTCTTGTCTTTTTACATCTAGAATTTATAAATGAAAACCTGTGGGAAATGCACTTTTCTTCTATGGTGCATATGCTTCCTTTATCCAAAAAAATTAAATTTCTAAATGTTAAAACATTTAGGAAAAGGTTTTCGCATGTATATAACCATGTTCTATGTGCACACATAATGTTTCCCTGAAAACCGACATTTTTATGGCACTGTTAAAAAATGTCATGAAAAATCCCTTATTTTAGCACCAGATTTTTTCTTTTTTACATGGGCTGCAAAAAGGCGAATTTCGCTGAAACAACTTGTGAGCATGTACGATGTGGACATATACACTAGACAGTAGACATTTGGTTTTCAATTTTTTTGACATTTTCAAATATGTTAGAATGCATTTCAAATAAAGGGAGCACACGCACCCAGGACCCAAAACGCCGCATTCAAAACCTGTGCCAAACTGTTCTTGCACAATTTTCAGGTATTTTTGTATGTTTTCACAAACGATTGTACTATTTTCTCCACCAGGTAAGACACATTTCTAGCAAGCGACTGAGCAAACACAGGATTCAGGAACAAATGAAAGGGTCATACTCATATTAGACTCAACAACAGAAGATACAGCTACAAACGTATCACTATAGTGCCGGCTCTAGTATCAGTCCTCTACACACTATATCATCATTCCTTGGTGGAACTCCAAGATAATATTGTGAGTGAGGAGGTACACGTTCAGGACACGCAACTTGCTTGGACACAAAATTCAGAAGCAATATCCCGAGAGCAATCTGCCGGTTTGCTTCTCTTGAGCTTCCCTACTGATATCCATGACTGACGTCACACCACTGCAGTCTTGGTTACTCGCACTTGATGGAACGGTAAATGTGTCGAACAAATACCAGTGATGCACGGAAACCAACAGTTCCCAGCATGAGGAAGAAACCGTAGCAGACACAGGTCATGTAGCCGAAGAAGAAGGATGTTTGCATGAAGCCTGACATGTCTGACCGGGCATGGTAGTAGTAGATGCAGTAGAAGAAGATGAAAATACCAGTGGAGCCTCCACAAAGGACAGATCTGCAAACAGAAGCAAAAAAAAAAAAAAAAAACTTTTAGGATACTACTACTTTAAAGGATATATTACCACCTTCAACTGCAGCAGGATGAACAAAAAACATAACATGCGGAATATAGATGATGAGGCTTCTCCTGAAGTGTCTCTCATATTCTGGAGCTTCAAGTTCAAATTTCCTAGAAGAGCAAGTGTTTATCTTGCACTGTAATGCATTATGTACAAACTGAAACAGATAACTTTCAATCAAACTACTTATGTTGGATATAGCATAGTACTGATCTAGCATGCCATCTACTTAGTAAATGATGAGCTACATGTTTCCTTACAGGTTTTATTTTGGTTTTGATTCATTTTTCTTGTACAAGCACAACAAATAAGTAACCAAGTAAGCATGAAGAATAAACATTAACAAACAAGATGAATCGATGTCCTGAACACTGACCTCCACCACCACTTGTGATCCTCAACTGCAAGCTGGAAGTAAGTGAGTGCCACTGTGACAAACGCTGTGACGATGATGAGGATAATGAACACAATGAAGAGGATGCTGTAGATGGTGTATATCTTGTGCCCCCAGATGCTGGCAAATATGTAGTATAGCTCGATGTAGATAGCACTGAAAGGGAGGAACCCTGCCATTGCCATCTGGGGAATGGTGCTTCGATACCAGGGTAGCTGAGGGATTTCCCTAGGATACTTGGTTGTGCGGCAAGGAGCTTGGAATTCTGTATTGCTATTTTTCCCAGCTATACCACCCAGCACTAGGAGAGGAGAGGTTACAAGTGCCCAGATGAGAATAATGACAATGATAGTACCGAAAGGCAAAGCTGCTGTAGCACTATATGCTATAGCAACAGTGTTAAGGAAGGAGAATGTCAGGAAAAGAGGTCCACAGAACAAGCAGCCAGTCAATATCAGATTCCTCACCTGAAAACATTACAGCAGAAGTTGTCAAATAAAGCAGCAAAGAATTGAAGAAACCAACCACTAATGCATGCCTTACCCAGTTTGTTCCCTCGAGCTGAAGATAGAAGGAAGTTGCTGTGTATCCAGCAATACCAGATGTAAGAGCATAGATGACAACAAGGGCAGTGAAAAGGGCTCCTCTGTTGTATGGGTAGAAGACCCCAACAATTGCGAGGAGGAAGATGAAAATTGCACTATCGAAAGAGAAGCATTTGTAAGTTGCTATTAGGATCATTAAAACATAGTTTGGATCATAACATAAACTGAATCGAGGAAGTTCTTACAGGGCAAGAAGCTGAGATCCAGATCCAATGATTGCAGCAAACAGAGATTTTTGCTCCGGGAAACGGAAGACGTCACCGTGTATATATTTCCATCCAGTCTCTTCTTGGTCTTCAAGGGACTCGTCTTCATGAGAATACCTTCAGCAAAAAAGGGGGATTAAGACTGCATTTAGTAAAGCTACAAACCATGTGATGAGAATGTGATGCAATGATTTAGATCTTACTTGATGAAATCGTTCTTGAGCACACGCATCAGGATTGTTGCCAGAAAGCCAGTCAAGAGAAGTACCGTTACACATGAGTTAATTATGGAAAACCAATGGATCTCCAGATGCTGTGGCATAGAGGAAGACTTAGAGTACTTCTCCATTCTTTTCTCAAAAGGAATATCTGTCTTTTTCCATGTTACTGAATAGGAGAAGTCCACCTGCACTTCCTTGTCCTCTGTGATATCTACAGCCACATTCGGGTCTGTCTGGACATTGATTTCTATGACACGGTCATTGTTGTACATGATGTCAAAGTGGATGTGCTTAAACAGAAGGTACTTTCCACCCCCCTGCTCCTTGTCCTTCTCCAGTTTACCAAGGAATCCCCATAATGGCAGATCATCATAGTACATCTGGAAGTAGTAATCCTTGGCAACTGCATCCCGGAGCTTGGCGACTTGCTCCTTAGACAATTTTTTCTGGCAGAGAGTCTTGGAGTTCTTGTCTTCGTTGAAGTTTAACTCATATGGTGCATCAACCAACCGATCACCATTTAGAACCTCCCCAAGAGCCTCCTTTTTGTCCTTGGGGTGATCTGTTACAGACCAGACAGCAGTTAATAACAAAGAAAAATGACTTGGGCAATAACCAACCAAAGAGACTGCTATAGAAGCCAAGTAACAGCAGAAGGCATGTGGCATTAAAACAATTACAAACCTGGTGCACAAAAGGGTAGATCATAGTACCGGTATGTCTCACTGCAAAACAAAAAGAGTAACTCAATTATCCTGATCATGGCCTAACAGAAAAGCAATCCAATCTTAACAAGCTACTATTTACTAACATGAGATGGTTGAGGTAATACTTGAACTGTGAAATTGCCAAAGTTCACAAGGCACTGTTGCACGCAGAGAGGAGAGAACTCGTTCCTCCTATGACTTGGGATATCCATACTATGTAGTCGTAGAATTTGAGGTGAAATTACAATTATAAGAACTGACGCTAACTACTCTTGCTCACCTCCTAGCATGGACGAACCCACAATTGCATACTTGCCTGCTCATATCTACTAATCCGCGCACTGGAAATGCTCTTAGCGTTAATTGAGCAGTAATCCTACTATAACTTGACCGTAGCTGCTGGCACAACAGCAAACCAAGGCCTTACTCCCGCATCTCTAGACAGACAGTGTACCCAGACATGAACAGCAATAGCTTTGCATCGCTTGGCGAGAGAATTGTTGCTATACCTTGGATTGTGGAAAGGTCCGACCTTGTTGGCGTAAAGCGGGACACGATCTCCCTCCTTGTACCTGTGATCGGAGCCATCAGCTGCAGCCCCCAGCAGACACGCCAACAGAGCCACCGCAAGAACAGCGCACGCCGTTTCTACCCTCGCCATCTCCGCCAGCGCCTCTGGACCCCAAGAGAGTGCGGATCTAGGTACCGCAACTGGTTCCCAACCAAAATTCGTGGATTTAGTTCGGGGTTCAGCAATTACTGGACGAGTAGAAGCTCATACCTCAAAAACCGATGTTCCGAGATCGCGGACGCGGGACGCGGTGCTGACAGAGGTGGAACGGGAACGGCGACGCGCGCGCGGAGGGGTGGGGCGGCGGCTGTGCGGCACGCCTACGGCGGTTGTAGAGCAGAGGAGAGAGGTTTTAGAGCCGCATTCGGTGGGATCCGAGCTTGGGTAGGTCAAACAATGGGAGATTGGAGAGGGGAGAAGGGAGATTGAGGAACTGTACCGGTCTCTATGGTGGGTGAGGACAAGTCGTCTCGTCGTGGAGGAGATGGGATGGGTTTTCACTGCGAACACGAGGTTACAGATTTGATAGTTAGCGATCTGATAAATATCGAAAGAAAATCTAAGTCAAATACTAGGTTTGATCAGGATTTAAATAAGTATAAAATATGAAAACGAAAAGGTAAGTTTGGATCCTTCTTAATCACTTTAAAATTAAGCTTTTGGGAAGTTTTTGAAATTTTCATGTTTGAAACCCAAAATCACTTCTCTTCATGCTTGACTTCATAAGATATAGTTAATGGTTAGGGGGTAGATACATGCTTTTTTCTGTTTTGAATATGTCTAGACCTTGTTCATCAACTTGAATGCTTACTATATATTAGATATGATATAAGAAGGCTATGTGCTTTGGTTTTTTATTTTTGATTTTTTCTGAATGTTTATGCCCATTTGAATCTTGGTCAAATCCTAGGTTTGACCAAGATTTAAACAAGTTTAAAACATGAAAATGAAAAGGTAAGTCTGGATCCTTCTTAGTCATTCTAAAATGAAGCTTTGGGGGGGGGGGGGTATTGAAATCTCGATGTTTGAAACCCAAAACCACTTCTCTTCTTGGTTGACTTCATAAGACAGAGTTTAGAGTTAGGGATAGATACATGATTTGTCGGGTTTGAATATGTCTAGACATGCTGCTTGTTGATCAACTTGAATGCTTACTATATGACATAAGAAGACTATATGTGCGTTGGTTTTTCATTTTTTTTGTTTTTTCTGAATATTTATGCCCATTTGAATCTTGGTCAAATCCTAGGTTTGACCAAGATTTAAACTAGTTAATTTAAAGCATGAAAATGAAAAGGTAAGCATGGATCCTTCTTAGTCACACTAAGATGAAGTTTTTGAGAGGTTTTTGAAATTTCCATGTTTGAAACCCAAAACCACTTCTCTTCATGCTTGACTTCATAAGACAGAGTTTAGAGTTAGCGGTAGATACATGATTTGTCTAGTTTGAATATGTCTAGACCTTATTTATCAACTTGAATTCTTACTATATGACATAAGAAGGCTATGTGCTTTGGTTTTTCATTTTTCTAATTTTTTTGAATTTTATGCCCATTTGAATTTTGGTCAAATACTAGCTAGGTTTGACCAAGATTTAAACAAGTTCAAAACATGAGAATGAAAAGGTAAGCATGGATCCTTCTTAGTCACTCTTAAATGAAGCTTTTGGGAGGTTTTTGAAATTTGCATGTTTGAAACCCAAAACCACTTCTCTTCATGCTTGACTTCATAAGACAGAGTTTAGGGTTAGGGCCAGGGTATATATACATGAATTTTCTAGTTTTAATATGTCTAGACCATGTTTATCAACTTGAATGCTCATTATATGACATAAAAAGGCTATGTGCTTTTATTTTTTTTTGTTTATGCCCATTTGAATCTTGGTCAAATCCTAGCTAGTTTTGACCAGGATTTAGACAAGTTTAAAACATGAAAATGAAAAGGTAAGCCTGGATCCTTCTTAGTCACTCTAAAATGAAGCTTTTGGGGGTTCTTGAAATTTCCATGTTTGAAACCCAAAACCATTTCTCTTCATGCATGCTTGACTTCATAAGACAAAGTTTAGGGTTAGGTGTAGATACATGATTTGTCTGGTTTGAATATGTCTAGACCTTGTTTATTAACTTCCATTCTTACTATATGACATAAGAAGACTATGTGCTTTGTTTTTTCATTTTTTTTGATTTTTTCTCGATGTTTATGCCCATTTGAATCTAAAGGTGAGAGAACACGTTAAAGGTTATTCTAACAAAGGTCATGCTTGGTATCTTACCTATGTATTATTGTACATCACAAATATGAAATGAAAATATGTGCATCTCTATAAACCCTAAACCCTAAACCTAACTATATAGAAAAAGATGAACAATCCATGCTTTTCGATTGCCTTTTTTGTTTGGCTTGATTTCAAATTTAGTGGGGAGGGGTGGGGGTAGGGGACGAGTGTGTTTCTTTGGATGCCTCTCTCGTATTTGCTAGTTTTGGGGGGTCACACAAATTCAGGGTAGCATACTGCCCACCCCCTCCCTTCATGCGCGGAAAAAGTGTTAGGCGAGTAGTAAAATGGCATGACCAACAAGTTTCAAGTAAAATTTCGAATATAACCAAAATGTACCAATTGATAGATGAGTTAACTTGGCTTCATGGAAAAAATAATGTCATGTAAATGAGTTAACTTGGCTTTCCTACCCTTGAATCCACATAGGAAACTTTGTACTAATACAGTATAATGATCACCCGAGTTATTACACCAACATGTCTGTCATTTACGTGTGGTTCCCATGCGTGAGGTCCCACACTTCAGTGAGCACAAGTCATGTGCGGTAGGTAGGCAAACTCCCATCTTCTTTGTCAAGAGAAGACGCATCAAGACTCCCCCTCTCTCTCTCTCTCTCTCTCTCTCTCTCTCTCTCCCTCTCTCTATCCAGTTATCCACCTCCGCTGGCTGCCGGTTTTGGCAGGGCGATTCTAGCTCAGCTCGGAGGCCATGGTGTGCACGCACTGTAGCCATGGCGATTTGGTCGCGCTAAGTGGTTCGTCCCGGCTGCGACGAGGATCAATCTGGGCGGTGGCTGTTAAGGACCCGATCGCATTTCTTGATTTCACTGTGGGGTCTTCCATGTAAAAGTTAGGGATTTAGATGAAATTTCCTGTTTATTCTGTGTCTTGTTGTAAACTTGTCCCTCTCTCTCTCAAAAAAAGAAAAAACATCTCTCTCATTATCGGCCTCGCTCGCTCGCACCTCCTGCGCACTGACAAACCCTGAACAACAGTCAACATGACCCGAAAAAGGTCAGACACCGTAAATAAGAGAGCCCCCCTCACTTCTCTCCCTTCGTCTCCTTCCGTGTGATCCCTCTTCCTCCGAGTTTCATTGGACGGGCAAACACATGTGCTGCCTAGAAATATTCGACCCCTTTGCATGGATAATCATGTCGACCATTTTTACCTGGTTTTGAAATAAATAAATGAAAATGAAGAAAACCTCAAAAATGAAACCCTTCCGCATCGAGTGCTTATAGGTGTACTAGTTGACAGGGAAAATAAGAAACTTGTGATAGGGTAGTAAAAACAAAATGTCTTCACAAAACGGACTATCACTTCATGCTTGACTTCATAAGACACAGTTTAGGGTTAGGGGTAGATACAGGATTTGTCTGTTTTGAATATGTCTAGACCTTGTTTATCTACTTGAATATGCTTACTATATATATATGACGTAAGAAGACTATGTGCTTTGGTTTTTCATTTTTTTTTCCTGAATTTTTATACCCATTTGAATCTTGGTCAAATCCCCTAGGTTTTACCAATATTTAAACAAGCTTAAAACATGAAATTGAAAAGGTAAGCTTGGATCCTTCTTAGTCACTCTAAAATTAAGCTTTTGGGAAGTTTTTGAAATTTCCATGTCTGAAACCCAAAAACCACTTCTCTTCATGCTTGACTTCATAATTAAGACAGAGTTAAGCGTTAGGGGGTAGATATATACATGATTTTTATGTTATGAATATGTCTAAACCGGCCATGCTCATCAAGTTGAATGCTTACTATATATGACATAAGAAGGTTTTGTGCTTTGGTTTTTCATTTTTATGATTTTTTTTAATTTTTATGCCCATTTGAGTCTTGGTCAAATCCTAGGTTTGACCAAGATTTAAACAAGTTTAAAACATGAAAATGAAAAGGTAAGCCTGGATCCTTCTTAGTCACTCTATAATGAAGCTTTGGGGGGGTTCTTGAAATTTTCATGTTTGAAACCCAAAACCATTTCTCTTCATGCTTGACTTCATAAGACAAAGCTAGTTTAGGGTTTTAGGGGGTAGATACATGATTTGTTGGGTTTGAATATGTCTAGACATGCTTGTTTATCAACTTGAATGCTTACTATATGACATAAGAAGACTATATGTGCGTTGGTTTTTTATTTTTTATTTTTTCTGAATGTTTATGCCCATTTGAATCTTGGTTAAATCCTATGTTTGACCAAGATTTAAACAAGCATAAATCCTGATAATGAAAAGGTAAGCTTAGATCCTTCTTAGTCACTCTAAAATTAAGCTTTCGGGAAGTTTTTGAAATTTCCATGTTTTAAACCCAAAACCACTTCTCTTCATGCTTGACTTCATAAGACAGATGTAATGTCCCAGGTTCACAGACGATCGAGGGATAGATTTTAGAAAGGGATGTGCATTGCATCGTAAATTCTGGGGAAATTTCGCGCTTTTAAAACAAAACTGCATCGAAGGGGGACAAGTTTCTCTCTCGACACCTTACAGGGTTAGGGTTTCGAGAGTGCGACAAACTTGTTTCTCATTCAACTAAATTAGGGTTTTGAGAAGAGAGGGGAGATATTGCATCACAACTTAAGTTGCATGACTGAATTCAAACTTAAGTTGCATGATTGAATTCAAACCTAAGTTGCATTTGAATTTCAAATTCAAACAACATATGAATATCTCCTAATTCAAATGTGAGATAATTCATTAAGAAAATTATAATTAATAAAGAATATGCACAATACAATTAATAAGTAAAGCTCATTAGAGAAAATGGGAGCTTTATTGATAAATACACAAGATACATTGTCTTTACAATATCCAGAAATGAAATATAAAATATTACAACATATTACAAGAATAGGAAAAATAGAAAAAGAAAAAGAAAGAAGATTACAATTAAATGGAATTCCTAAACTACAAGTTGATCTTCATGAATTCCATGATCTAGATGATCTTGAGTATCATCTGGATCATCTCCAAGTCCCTGCACACACATACAAGCAAAGCAAAAACAAGAGTTACGCCAAGTGGCAAAGCCACTTGGCAGATTAGCCAAAAGAAAGTGAAATGTGAGGAGATATGATCAAACTCTGCCGAGCTGATCATCTCACAGCCCAAGTCCCAAGCCAGGACACACACACACAACCTAGCTGCTCACAAGCTGGTGTGCATGTCTCACAGCACATACAAGCCTGGGAAGGTCACCAACAAGGACCAGGCCTTGTTGTCGACCAGAGAAGGAAGGGCAGAGCATACATAAGCTTTTCCCTGCAAAACCCTAGCCATTCCATCGACAAGGAGCTGCAGGGTAAGAACAGGAAGAACAACTAGAACAGGAAGAACAGCCATTGCTGTTCCACCTATCCAACAGCCACAGAAAATTAACCAAGTAGCAGCAGCTTGCAAGGAGGAGCAGGGCAAGCACAAGCTAAACACTGAAGAAATCCTCTACACCAACAAATAATCTAGGAGCTGGAGTGAGGTATAAACAAGATCATCCTGAGCAAAACCATGTTTTGCCCATAAATAAGCATACTATGCATCACAAGAGCACAGAAGGGTAGAATACCTTGTTGTGTCATCATCTGGCTACAAAGCCATTTGGCGCAAGCACATAAGGGTAAGGCCAATAGGAAATCATCCCAGGGGAACATCAGTTATGCAAATCAGTGGCACAACTAAGGAAATCCAGCAAAGAATGAATTCACAGCTAGCCTAGTCCAACACACTTAGCACCTATAGCTAGCTAGGCCATCAGACAATAGACAAATCTTTGTCTATACAATTTCTCAACGACAAAAGCCACTTGGAAGTCCAGTATTGGATCTACCGGTGAGCAATTATCCAATTCCGGCAAGCAATCACCAACCATAGCAAGCCACCGAGGGGAGCTACCCATGACAAGCATCACAAGTGCTGCCAGTGGCCACCTCAACCCACAGACCAAGAATCGAAACCACCACATCATCACCCATTTGGGTTCAGTAAAGGGCTAGGGTACCAACCAGTGGTTGTCATCCAGCTAGCCCTAACAAATCCATTGAAATGATCACCACTGAACCACAATTCACATCATTCATCCATCTATTAAAGCAAGATACAGATAAATGAAACAGACAAGCAATTGATGCACCAGGGCCTTGCAAATGATCCAATGGATCATGGCAAGCATCCACTGATGCTTGAGTAAGCAACAGCACACACCAGCATAAGCTTGTGTGACACACACACATCACAGGGTGAGCAGGAGTAAGGCACAGGACAGCACAACAGCTTTTACAAGCAATTGATTGTAACGGCCCCGTGTAGAACCCCTATTAGATTTGCTTGTGTTTTTTCTTTTGTGCATCATCATGGCATATGCATCATATCATCCATATTTTTATAAAATTAAATCATTTTATAAAACCCTAAATATTTTGTTTTTCCTTCTCATATGGTTTAATAAAACCTTCCCTTCTCTTCTTTTAATAAAACCCTAACAATAGATTTTGTTTTCCCGTTGTTTGTTTTCCGCGTCGTTCCGACGTTTCATCATCATGCATATCTTCTACATGACTTTTACAAAATAAAACATATTTAAATAAAACCTGTTTAGTTTTCTCTTGTATGGTTCTATAAGTCCCTCCCCGGTATCTCTTATATTTACAAAACCCGAAAATTCTAGTTTGAATCTGATTTTATTCTCAAATGGTTTCCAGAATCAGTTTTCAAATAGAGAATTTGAAAAAGGAAACGATTTCAAATTAAAATTTCCTAAACATGTTGCTAACCTGAGTCCTTTTCTCTCTCTGATCTTTATTTCTCTCTAGCGCACCTTGGTCAGGCCAACAACTGTTGGTGGCCTTTTATCTCTTCAGGCCAAAGGATACCCTCATGCTGTGTCTTCTTCAGAAACTAGTCACGCGTGTGGCGTGACCCCTCCCATCGCTGTCATCCTCCACCACCAAGCTCCACAACAGCATCACGCCTCCTTCTTCTTTCCCCTCCCTTAAATCCATCTGAGGTCCCCAAGCAAACCCTAGCCTCCTCTATATTCCCCTCCTCGCGCCGCCGCTGAACTTTCACCTCTCCCAGGAAACAAACTCAGTTGAAATTTCAGTAAACATCGCCGGAGGAATCGCCACAGCGTCGCCAGTTTCCGTCGCCGTTCGCCGAGCTGAGTACCAGGATGGAGTCCCCGTGGCCTCCTTTTCCTCCTCGTTGAGTCCTCGGAGCAGGAGCAGCTCCGGGACGCCGTTTTCGTCTTCGTCTTCTCCGGTGCCGTACGTGCGCACCATCGACGTCCGCTTCACCACGCCGTCGGTTCAGACCACTTTGTGCTCTCCCGCTTCGCCGTCGACCTCCTGGTGAGCTCTTCGTCGTCCCTAACCTCTCAACCATCGCTCACCAGCCTAAGCGTTCTACCGACGTTGATGGCCGTCTTCTGCCGCAGGTGGTCACCGCCGCGCTCATCTATTTTCCCCGGCGTCATCTCAAGTCCCTGAGCCGTTCTTCTTCACCATCGAGCCCCTGGGTGAGCATCTTCTCCGAATTCCCTTTCTCCGCTTGTTCCCGTCACTGCATCGTCGTTTCCGGATGTATGTCTGCGTGCGTCGCCGGTGACCGCGACCTTGGTCGTCTTCGTCGTGCGGCATCCGTTCTGCTCGCCACGAGCATGTCCGTGGACATCTCCATGTCTCCGTGCTGCCTTTGGCACCGCACACCCACTCCAGCACCAGCCAGTCTTGGTCGCCGTCGACGGAGATCCTCTGCCGTGCGTGCGTAACTGGGTACACCATGTTCTGTAAAATTTCAGTTTCGTCAGTTTCATCCTCCGCGTCCGTCTTCAGCAGGCCCCTCTGATCTGGAGTTGTCCAGTACAACCGTTCACTCTGTCAAAATACAAAACCAATAAGCAGCTCAGTTGGTCTGCGACCTTATTCAGTTGATACGGATATCAAATCTCAAATGCCATAGCCCAGCATCCTTTTGTTCTATCTATCTCTTACTACTGCAACCTCATATTCTCTGCCTCTCCAACTTGTGTCAGCATACGAAGAGTGGCACAGCTGGTTCACGCCCTTGTTACGTACTGAGAAGATATCAGTATCAAATACAACACGTTGCAAATCTGTATACAGTTTGTTCGCTCCCTGTGTCCGGCTCCAGCACATCATTATGTTTCTGTTTTCTTTGCAAAAATTATATATTTTATATCTTTTAAACTGGACTTAAAATAAACTGTTTTATATATGATTTTTATTAAAAAAATGCACTGAATAATAATATGACATTCATATGCATGTTTGTATCTTGCATCATATTGTTCCGTTATAGTTTGCATCGCACTTAATAATTAAACGCGGAGTATTTAGGAATTACCGGCTACGGTTTTTCCCGCTCCGTTTAAATTGGAAGTAGTTCACCTGTGCCATGTTGTACCATGCTAATCAACCCTTAAATTTGACGGTAGATATGCAACTCCAACCTAATTTGCTTGTCCGGGGTTCCGACTCCGATTAATATGGATAAGTTGCATTGCATCATATCTGCCGTCATGCATATCATCTTGATCATGTTGGATCTTCTTTATCCGTAGTAGTAAGACTTGCATGCGTTGTGTGTTCCAGCATTTGCTTCTTTCCGGATAGGATCACGAAGTGGTGATGTGAGATAGACGAGTTCTCTGACAAATTCTTCTGCAACTTTTCACAGGCGAGCCCTCTCTCTTCACCTATTATACTCTCTCCCTCGCATTGCTATCTTTATGTTGCGCTTCTTTATCGAGTCACGTGTCCTATTCCACTTGTTTACCATAATAATCCTATATGTATCATTCCTCAACCATAGCCGTTGCTTGATGTTTGAGCCTTGCGAGTCGTAGGCGTGTTTAGGCTCTGTTGTTTATCTCGATATGTTATCGGGATATGTTGGGTTGTTGGGAGGTTATCACATGCTATATCAGTTGTTGGAAATAATCACACTTTACTTTATTGTTAACAACTAAAACTGTAAGCAGAGGCATCTGTGAGCCCCTTTGCGAAAGCATCGGAACTTTGACTCGCTAATGTCCCCTAGGACCCGAGTTCTTGTTATCTGTTCCGAGATTGAGCGCTCTACCCATGCGTGGGGACGATTATTGGGACCCCCCTCACCCATTACCTTTTCTCAAGTCGGTTGAAAAGGGGCCACAACCTTGGTTTTATTTGCCTATGCCATGTATGCCATGCTTTACTTACTGTTGCCTTCGGTGTTTACTTACTGTTGCCTTCGGGTGTTTATATTCTGTATCGTACCCCGCGGGACGTTTAGCGAAAGCGTGTGGTTCGCACGCCTAGCCGCCGTCGCAAACCCCGAGTCCGCTTCGAGTACGGCGGACTTCGTTACGGGTAGCTTAGTCGGGTGGCCCCCTAGACTTTCTTGTTGAACTCGGGAACGGTCTTGTTGTGAGACATCCACTCGTCGTAAGTGGGTCGAGCATGCGTATGGTTACATTTGGGCAACCCCTGCAGGGTGTACATCTTATCGATAAGCCGTGTCCGCGGTTATGGACGACTTGAAATTGTATAGCTTGATCATAGAACAACTTACACCTTATACTTGTTGTTAATAATCTGATAATAACTTGTGTAGTAATATAGCATTACTACAACCAATACCTATTAAACTTGTCCACCGTTGAGTGTCTTTTACATTGCCTCTTCGCAATTGTTGGAGGGGATATGTGTAATCGGTCGGGTTATGTTTGTGTAGTATTTAACTCTGTTACCTTATGCGCTCTCTTATCTTCTCCGAGTAGACGGATGTTGTAGCGTGTCTCTATTGGTTATAGTTTTGCTGCAGCTAAACCTACCATATAGCCCCGGGCGATATATATATATATATACTCGCTCGGCGAGCATAGTCATTTCTAGTCTCGCTAAGTACGTGCCGGAGTTCGTTCCTTGGTACTTACTCTCGCCTTTTCCCTTTCTCTTTTGCTTCCTCCCTCTTGTCGGCAACCGATGGCCCGACTTTGACAGGTACGAGATGACGACGTTAGCAAGGTTACCCTTCCGGCTTGGCCTGGGCAGGGTTATGGACGCCACTGGTTATCTTCAGGACTCTTAGTCCAATTGTATCTTGTCCGTACTCGGGCGTATTCGATCTTCTGTATGATTTTGATCTTTGTATTGTATATTTGTATCTTGACTCGTTGGAGTCGTTGTTGTAATATATGTTTCTTGTGGGCTCTATTGTAATCCTGTTGTAATGTTACCGCTCGTGTTAATTCCTCTGGCATCACGTGTGTGATTCGTCGCGCACGTCGTGTCGGAGGGCGTCTCCGAATCGATATCGTGCGGATTTCGGCGGGTTCGCTGGGATCCTCATGGTACCGGTTCCGGGGCGTCACAAGTTGGTATCAGAGCCAGGTTGACGATACCCCACTAGTCCAGCCTTTAGGATAACCTTGCCAATGGTCGTTAAGTTTAGAGTGTCAAAACTATTTTCTAAAATTCGTTGGATAGATCTGATTAGCTCTAATTTTTCTCCTTACCTATATTCTTTCTCCTCTTACCTTTGCGAGTTTTGAGTCTTCTCTCTTATCTGCTTCTCCGAGTCTTAGGTTCCGACGTGGGTTGGACGATCTATGCCTTCACCTAATAGGACCGATCTCTGCAGACCTCCTTCCGACAGAAGAACATCACCGGCGGTTAACCTTCATCTTCTCCATTGATGTCATCTATGATCTCTGACCTTTCTACAATTCTTTGTTCTTTGACTCAATCGAATCCTTCCTGACAATGCTTGTCGACATCGTCAATCTGAGATCCGAGAGTTGGTTACACGATTCTCCTATTTATGTTCACGGTTAATAGTTCGGGTGCGGGATGGATTGGCCCCCATACTGACTACTCTTACTATTCGCCCTTGTTACCTGAATTGGCGGATCCGTGTAACTGTTACTCCTTCCTTTGTTTCTCCAGAGTCATCATCGTCATTTGAACAACGACTTCTTGTTGGTGGTGTCGACCGTTCTACCTGGAGCAACAATTCTTGTTAGTGGTGTCGAGGAGTTCGACACATCGCCAGAAGATCCGATAGTTCACGTCTCTTCCCCCGTACCTGGACGTGGGATCTCGGGGCGCGATCCCTTGTTAGTGGTGTCGATTGTAACGGCCCCGTGTAGAACCCCTATTAGATTTGCTTGTGTTTTTTCTTTTGTGCATCATCATGGCATATGCATCATATCATCCATATTTTTATAAAATTAAATCATTTTATAAAACCCTAAATATTTTGTTTTTCCTTCTCATATGGTTTAATAAAACCTTCCCTTCTCTTCTTTTAATAAAACCCTAACAATAGATTTTGTTTTCCCGTTGTTTGTTTTCCGCGTCGTCCGACGTTTCATCATCATGCATATCTTCTACATGACTTTTACAAAATAAAACATATTTAAATAAAACCTGTTTAGTTTTCTCTTGTATGGTTCTATAAGTCCCTCCCCGGTATCTCTTATATTTACAAAACCCGAAAATTCTAGTTTGAATCTGGTTTTATTCTCAAATGGTTTCCAGAATCAGTTTTCAAATAGAGAATTTGAAAAAGGAAACGATTTCAAATTAAAATTTCCTAAACATGTTGCTAACCTGAGTCCTTTTCTCTCTCTGATCTTTATTTCTCTCTAGCGCACCTTGGTCAGGCCAACAACTGTTGGTGGCCTTTTATCTCTTCAGGCCAAAGGATACCCTCATGCTGTGTCTTCTTCAGAAACTAGTCACGCGTGTGGCGTGACCCCTCCCATCGCTGTCATCCTCCACCACCAAGCTCCACAACAGCATCACGCCTCCTTCTTCTTTCCCCTCCCTTAAATCCATCTGAGGTCCCCAAGCAAACCCTAGCCTCCTCTATATTCCCCTCCTCGCGCCGCCGCTGAACTTTCACCTCTCCCAGGAAACAAACTCAGTTGAAATTTCAGTAAACATCGCCGGAGGAATCGCCACAGCGTCGCCAGTTTCCGTCGCCGTTCGCCGAGCTGAGTACCAGGATGGAGTCCCCGTGGCCTCCTTTTCCTCCTCGTTGAGTCCTCGGAGCAGGAGCAGCTCCGGGACGCCGTTTTCGTCTTCGTCTTCTCCGGTGCCGTACGTGCGCACCATCGACGTCCGCTTCACCACGCCGTCGGTTCAGACCACTTTGTGCTCTCCCGCTTCGCCGTCGACCTCCTGGTGAGCTCTTCGTCGTCCCTAACCTCTCAACCATCGCTCACCAGCCTAAGCGTTCTACCGACGTTGATGGCCGTCTTCTGCCGCAGGTGGTCACCGCCGCGCTCATCTATTTTCCCCGGCGTCATCTCAAGTCCCTGAGCCGTTCTTCTTCACCATCGAGCCCCTGGGTGAGCATCTTCTCCGAATTCCCTTTCTCCGCTTGTTCCCGTCACTGCATCGTCGTTTCCGGATGTATGTCTGCGTGCGTCGCCGGTGACCGCGACCTTGGTCGTCTTCGTCGTGCGGCATCCGTTCTGCTCGCCACGAGCATGTCCGTGGACATCTCCATGTCTCCGTGCTGCCTTTGGCACCGCACACCCACTCCAGCACCAGCCAGTCTTGGTCGCCGTCGACGGAGATCCTCTGCCGTGCGTGCGTAACTGGGTACACCATGTTCTGTAAAATTTCAGTTTCGTCAGTTTCATCCTCCGCGTCCGTCTTCAGCAGGCCCCTCTGATCTGGAGTTGTCCAGTACAACCGTTCACTCTGTCAAAATACAAAACCAATAAGCAGCTCAGTTGGTCTGCGACCTTATTCAGTTGATACGGATATCAAATCTCAAATGCCATAGTCCAGCATCCTTTTGTTCTATCTATCTCTTACTACTGCAACCTCATATTCTCTGCCTCTCCAACTTGTGTCAGCATACGAAGAGTGGCACAGCTGGTTCACGCCCTTGTTATGTACTGAGAAGATATCAGTATCAAATACAACACGTTGCAAATCTGTATACAGTTTGTTCGCTCCCTGTGTCCGGCTCCAGCACATCATTATGTTTCTGTTTTCTTTGCAAAAATTATATATTTTATATCTTTTAAACTGGACTTAAAATAAACTGTTTTATATATGATTTTTATTAAAAAAATGCACTGAATAATAATATGACATTCATATGCATGTTTGTATCTTGCATCATATTGTTCCGTTATAGTTTGCATCGCACTTAATAATTAAACGCGGAGTATTTAGGAATTACCGGCTACGGTTTTTCCCGCTCCGTTTAAATTGGAAGTAGTTCACCTGTGCCATGTTGTACCATGCTAATCAACCCTTAAATTTGACGGTAGATATGCAACTCCAACCTAATTTGCTTGTCCGGGGTTCCGACTCCGATTAATATGGATAAGTTGCATTGCATCATATCTGCCATGTCATGCATATCATCTTGATCATGTTGGATCTTCTTTATCCGTAGTAGTAAGACTTGCATGCGTTGTGTGTTCCAGCATTTGCTTCTTTCCGGATAGGATCACGAAGTGGTGATGTGAGATAGACGAGTTCTCCCGACAAATTCTTCTCGCAACTTTTCACAGAGCGAGCTCCTCTCTTCACCTATTATACTCTCTCCCTCGCATTGCTATCTTTATGTTGCGCTTCTTTATCGAGTCACGTGTCATATTCCACTTGTTTACCATAATAATCCTATATGTATCATTCCTCAACCATAGCCGTTGCTTGATGTTTGAGCCTTGCGAGTCGTAGGCGTGTTTAGGCTCTGTTGTTTATCTCGATCTGTTATCGGGATATGTTGGGTTGTTGGGAGGTTATCACATGCTATATCGCTTGTTGGAAATAATCACACTTTACTTTATTGTTAACAACTAAAACCGTAAGCGCAGGCATCCGTGAGCCCCTTTGCGAAAGCATCGGAACTTTGACTCGCTAATGTCCCCTAGGACCCGAGTTCTTGTTATCTCGTTCCGAGATTGAGCGCTCTACCCATGCGTGGGGACGATTATTGGGACCCCCTCACCCATTACCTTTTCTCAAGTCGGTTGAAAAGGGGCCACAACCTTGGTTTTATTTGCCTATGCCATGTATGCCATGCTTTACTTATCGTTGCCTTCGGGTGTTTACTTACCGTTGCCTTCGGGTGTTTATATTCTCGTACCGTACCCCGCGGGACGTTTAGCGAAAGCGTGTGGTTCGCACGCCTAGCCGCCGTCGCAAACCCCGAGTCCGCTTCGAGTACGTGCCGACTTCGTTACGGTAGCTTAGTCGGGTGGCCCCCTAGACTTTCTTGTTGAACTCGGGAACGGTCTTGTTGTGAGACATCCACCCGTCGTAAGTGGGTCGAGCATGCGTATGGTTACATTTGGGCAACCCCCGCAGGGTGTACATCTTATCGATAAGCCGTGTCCGCGGTTATGGACGACTTGGAATTGTATAGCTTGATCATAGAACAACTTACACCTTATACTTGTTGTTAATAATCTGATAATAACTTGTGTAGTAATATAGCATTACTACAACCGATACCTATTAAACTTGTCCACCGTTGAGTGTCTTTTACATTGCCTCTTCGCAATTGTTGGAGGGGATATGTGTAATCGGCTGGGTTATGTTTGTGTAGTATTTAACCTGTTACCTTATGCGCTCTCTTATCTTCTCTGAGTAGACGGATGTTGTAGCGTGTCTCTATTGGTTATAGTTTTGCTGCCGCTAAACCTACCATATAGCCCCAGGCGATATATATATATATATACTCGCTCGGCGAGCATAGCCATTTCTAGTCTCGCTAAGTACGTGCCGGAGTTCATTCCTTGGTACTTACTCTCGCCTTTTCCCTTTCTCTTTGCTTCCTCCCTCTTGTCGGCAACCGATGGCCCGACTTTGACAGTACGAGATGACGACGTTAGCAAGGTTACCCTTCCGCTTGGCTCGGGCGGTGGTTATGGACGCCATCGGTTATCTTCGGGACTCTTAGTCCAATTGTATCTTGTCCGTACTCGGGCGTATTCGATCTTCTCGTATGATTTGGATCTTTGTATTGTATATTTGTATCTTGACTCGTTGGAGTCGTTGTTGTAATATATGTTTCTTGTGGGCTCTATTGTAATCCTCGTTGTAATGTTACCGCTCGTGTTAATTCCTCTGGCATCACGTGTGTGATTCGTCGCGCACGTCGTGTCGGAGGGCGTCTCTGAATCGATATCGTGCGGATTTCGGCGGGTTCGCTGGGATCCTCATGGTACCGGTTCCGGGGCGTCACATTGATGATCACAAGATCATCAGAAGCTTGCTAGAGCATGCTACAGCATGCCAGAACCATTCCAAGTATTACTACATGGACCAGTTAATTAAATAGCCACAATTAAGCAACAATTATATCACAGATAGTCATATAAACCATTTTATGATTGTATCCAGAAGCACATCATCAAGGAATTGATGCATATGGACAACAATTAAGCAAAGCAGAGCCTACCATGAGCCAGAACCCTTTAATCATCAGACAAACAAAGACCGGCACTTGCAAATTTGCAAGGAATACACACGAGAATCAAGCCAGGGCCACATAAATGAATACACTTGAGTATCTAGCAAGTATAATAACAAGAACAGAGGCACAGAGATAGAATTAAGCAAGAATTGCAAGCATAGGCAAGCACTGAGCCTAGGGAATCTTGCACAGAAGCATAGCAGGGATGCACACAGCAGATTTACAGCAACAACATAGCAACATAGCAACACAAGCACAACAAAGACATGAGCAGGCTAGCATGGCACAGAGAGAGAGCATCAAGCACGGCGAGCATCTCTGCATGGAGATGCAAGCCGGTGACTGAGCAAGACGCAGAAGAGGAGGAGCAGAGAAGAGAACAGCACAGAGAGGGAGAGGAGGAGGCGATGGTACTTACCAGGGAGGCGGAGCGAAAAGCACGACCATGGCGGCCACGGCGGCACACGCCGGGGCGCGGCGGCGCCACAGCACCATCTCCACCACGGCTAAGCACGGCGGCGCCACGGCATCTGGAGCAGCGGCGGCGAAGAGATCGCCACGGCACTTCACGCCAGGCGACCAGAGATGAAGGGGGCGAGACGAGCAGGCGGTGCTTCACAAATCGCCGCGGTGGATCTGAAGCGCCGTTGAACGGCGGTTCAGATGCGCCATACCTCGCCGGCGGCGACGGCCGGAGATGGCCGGAACAATTCGACGAAGACGGCGGCGACCAGGGTGTCGCGAGAGCGAGAGCGAGGGTTAGGGTTAACCACTGGGCCACACCGACATGTGGGCCCAGGGGCAAATATGGTATTTCACAAATTCTATAAATATTGAAACCTTGAAAATTCATAGTAAATGTTTAAAGCTCTAAAAAAATAATTTAAAACATGAAAATCACTCAGTATAAAATTCTCTATCATAATAAAATATGTAATAGAATTTTTGAAGTTAAACAAGAATAAGTTCAAATTTGATGATTTAAATAATCATTTAAATCACACCTTTTGTTTTCAATAATGAAAATAAGTCCATAAAGTATTTTGGATTTAAAAAAAACACCTTGACAACATTTCAAGGTTGTATTTTACCCTAAATAGAGTATCCCTAAGTCATTCTTAGTATTAACCTCTCATGAAATGATAAAGACATCGGAAGGGGGGAACAAACCCTAAAAGCTCGGAATCATGCATAAATGCTTCTTTAACCATTGCCCTTATCGTGACAATGATGCTATTTTTCAAAGCAACGAGAGGACAAGGGTCGATCCACAACATCCAACCGCAACACTTTGCGATGTTCGAGCAAGTTCGTCACTTGCACATGTCATTTGAGTATTTTTACCAAATTACTTGCAAAGTACTATATTTATCACTATTGCATCAAAAGCAAAACCACTACTTTCATAACTATGAATATGACTATGTGGTTGGCAATGGAACCATGGATTGTGTTGATATGGTGGAGGTTCCATTGCAAGGGTTTATATCCATCTAGGATTAAACAACAAATGTCGTCCAGTTGATTCTTGTGCTCGTAAAACTCGTGTTAACCATAAGATCCGGAGTGGGACTGAATAGTCAATTGTATTTCCACCTCTCGTACATCAACGGATGCGCTTACCGTAGACACTTGACCCGAGGTTGGGCAAGCGGTGGGGTGGGGATCCCATTCTAATTCCCCATGGTAAGTGGTCTATGATGGGTTGCGACTACCGACGAAGGAGTTTGGTTAACGAGTCCCGGATCGTCGTCGTGGTCGGGTCCATCCTTAATTGGTATAAGAGGATCGGCGAGGACCCGGGGTCGGGGTATGCAACAAAGGGTGGGTGTGCGAGGTAGCGGAGGAATATGATTGGCTATGACTCGATCACGGGCCTCACACCGAAGGAAGTGTGGACGGGAAAGCTTGCCGGCTGGCACCAAGGTTAAGATCTCTTATGGGTAAAGCAACACACCTCTGTAGAGTGTAATGAATCGTGACCTGTCACTCCTTGTTCCGGGTTATGGAACTGCGAACGCTGCCGGAAAGGAACTCCATGAAGTTCTAGTGAACTGGTGAAAGCTGACGGACATAGTTCTTTGAAATAAAAGCAACCTCTTGAAGAAATGTTTATCAAAACTTGCATTGGTATTAGGCTTTTTGGTCTAATATCGTAGCTAGTGCATTAAACACCTCTTTTCTATAATGAACTTGTTGAGTACGCTCGTACTCATACCACTCTTAAATCCCCGCTTAGATTGTCCGAACCATCCGGAGGAGGACAACGACAACCTCGAAGGAGCCGACATCATCGGCTATGAAGAACCGCACCTCTCTCGGAGGTGTCGAAGGTGTAGACTAACTTATAGTCTACTGAACCGGGGAGGGTTCCGGAGGAGAACAAGCGTAGACCGATAAGTAGTAGTAGTATCCGAGCAGTACGAACTCTTAGTACTTAACTGCTCGTTAGAATAAATGTATCACCTAGTAAGACTTTTATATTGTAAGTTAAGATGGGTTCACCTCGAACCTAGGAGTATCCCTCTTAGGACCCAAGAGGAGCTCCGAGATGATATGTACATTATGCTTGTAATAATAAATGAATGAGTTATGGACCTGCTATGTTCTGTTGTACTACTCGAGGGATGTAATATTTGCGGATTGGTACTTCGTGAATGTTATATCAACGACCGGCATACTACAACATGCAAAGTGGTATGCGTGGTCTCCACAGCTTGGTATCGAGCAAAAGCTTTGACCTTAGGTTGGAACCTAGTAAATGGGACGAAACGTTAGGAGTCAAATAGGATTAGTAAAGAATTCTCTAAAAATATGGTGTATATTCACTTGAGAATAAAACAATCATATGTTTTAGTGCGATAATTCTTTATTATCTCTATTATGATGCATTATTACTAATCTTATATTCTTTCTATTCTACAGCTAGCTATGGCAAGTTCACGCCCGGGACGAAACGTGAAAGTGAAGCCGTCAAACTTGAGTGAATATGACGGAGGACTCGCAGACATTCTTCGTGCTATGTTACTGGAATTTGGGTGCGATCCCCAAATCCAAGTAATGAAATACTGGTACTACGACGGTCCAGTATTGGAAAAGTGTAGGGTAGGGCTAAGACTTCCAGAATCCCTAGGAATGAGCGTAGTGATGCCAGCAGGTGAGGCTAGAACTATCAACACAGCCTACCACATAGCCATAATGAGAGCCATCACTGATATCCGGGAGCATAAGACGAAGGAGCTTATGGGTTCCGAATTCGCTCATATTCCTCATATGGAGGAGGAAGATGATCCTATGCTTAACCACTTCAAGCTTGCTAAACCCAAACCAGCAGAAGCTGCTAAGTACATGGATAGCAGTCGCAACCTCATCGTCATTGTTCTTTCGCTTGAACCGACATTTGTCGAGAGCGATTGATACAATGTCGGAAGAGTTCACCGAGCCCAAGGAGGAGACTAAGGGGAAGGAACCAATGGAGAATGAGGTTCACACACCAGCTTATTCAGCCGGTGATTACATTAGTATTGACCATCCCGAACAACAAACCACACCCATTACCCCTAGGTACTTTCCTAGTAATTCCCATGGAGGATATGAGGGTGGAGAGGAATCCGGAAACAATCGGCGTTCCGAGACTCCTATAGAAAACTCCACAGAGTTGGCGTTGGGGATCGATACTCGGAACCCATAGTGATTCGAGTTAGATATAATCCCGAGATGAATGAGGACGCCACAACCCGAACCGTAACTATCGTGGTAATAGGGGAGACGAAGAAGGGTATCCGATACCGATCGAGTCGATACGGATGGTGGATATACCTATGGCAGAGTCACAGGGGAGTACACCCGATGGGTGGATTATGATGCACTGAATGACCAGTTCATGAACACAGATTTCTCCCTGGGATCATCCTCTGATTCCGACTACCAACCGACGGGAAGACCGTATGTTCCAGATTCTGTCAGGAGGACTACACGTTCGACCGGATGGAAGCCTGGGATGTATCGGGAGTGAAGCACGACTAGAGTCTACCATGGGAGGCGAGACTACAATACAGTAGTACCACATGTATTGTAGTATGTAACATTTTGTAGAAATTTGTACATATACTTCAATAAGTGAGTTTGCATACTCACATCGTCACCGAGTATTGTAATAAGACCACTTAAGTATGTATATACATGGTATATGTTTTGTATGATTTGGATTTGTTTCTTGATTTCCATTGCGTGACTAGTTCTGTGCACAAAGTTAGCTCAGAAAACTTGCGCATGGAGTAACTATGAGTACCACTTTGTGTTGCAGAACTAGGGGGATATGTCAGGACCAACGGGTGAGGAGAGCGAAGCACAGCGCATCGAGCGCGAGGCCAAGCAGAAGGAAGAGGCTGATGAAGCAGCCAGAAACCAGTTTCCACCACCACCACCCATGACGCAGCAGAATTTCCTCCAATACATGCAAATGTTGGAGGAAAGGCAACGTATGACAATGGAGCAGCAAAATAAGTTCTTCCAGGAGCTGCTTCAACAGAACAGGGTGGAGAGGCCTGAGAACCAGGGAGTCACCTTGTCAGACTTCTAGAATACTAAGCCTATATCCTTCGCATACGCTCCCGAACCAATGGACGCGGAGGATTGGCTGATGGAGACTGAGCGTAAGCTCAACACCGTTGGATGCAACGACCTGGAGAAGGTCAGGTATGCAACACACTTGTTGTGTGGACCCGCCGCATCATGGTGGGATAATATAGTAGCCGTATATCCGGCTGAGAAGGTATTCACTTGGGAGGAGTTCAAGAGGAAGTTCAGGGAATCCAATGTCCCTGAAAGTATAGTGGAACTGAAGTGTCGAGAATTTGAAAGTCTCGAGCAGAAAGACAAGGCTATCCTGACTTATGTCAAGGAGTTTTCGAAGTTGTCTCGGTATGCAGCTGAGGAGGTCAACACCGAGGACAAGAAGAAGAAGAGGTTCTTGCGGGGGTTAAGTCCCCAGTTTAAAGTGCAGCTCAGAATGATGAGAGCGATAGAGTTTCAGGAGTTGGTGGATGCAGCCATCACTCTAGAAGATGATTTCAAGCAACTGCAGGAGGAGAAGAGGAAGAAGGCCAAGTTTGAGCCTAAGAGGTATGTCAGCAACAAGCCTAATACTGGCTTGAGTTTCAAACCAAGGTACAACAACAACAACAACAACAACAACAACAACAGCAACAACAGGAGAAACCAAGGATTCCAGTCGGCAAACCAGATTATTTGCCATAACTGTGGATTTAAAGGACATGTCGCGAAAGATTGCAAGAAGCCCAGAATTATATGCTTTGGGTGTCGTCAGGAGGGGCACATGCTGAAGGACTGCCCCAAGAGAAATACTGGAGGAGGTCAGTCAGGAGGAGGAGGAAGCCAAGGAGGAAACACCGGAGGGAATTGGAAGAACAAGAAACCCTTCGGCAAGTTAAACTGCACCAGCTTGGAGGAGGTGGTGAACACCGATCAAGCAGTGATAGGTACGCTTCAGATACTTACTCATCCTGGAAAAGTACTTTTTGATACTGGTGCAACTACATCATTCATTTCTCAGCAATTCATCATCAAACATGGGATTAGTTGCACTAAGTTAGATACACCTATAACCATACTTTCCGCGGGGGAACGATAGTAGTAACCCATACCAAACAAGGACAAGTCATTATGATCAATAAATGCGCATTTGACGTAGCACTGCTCATTTTACCGATGAAGGACATTGATGTCATTCTTGGTATGAACTGGTTAGAGGCTAATGGAGCATTGATAGACTGTGTGAACAAGACTGTGTCTTTGAAAAGCCCCGATGGAAGTAGAATGATCTACCAAGGAGATAAGCATACACAGATTGAAGTAGAACTACAGCTGAATAGCATGAAGGAAGTAAAGTTGGAGGATATACCTGTAGTAAATGAATTCCAGGATGTTTTTCTTAAGGAATTACCTGGAATGCCACCAGATAGGGAGATAGAATTTACTATCGACCTAATTCCAGGAACCGCTCCGATTGCTAAAGCACCATACAAGATGGGGCCTAAAGAGTTGAAAGAACTCAAGGAGCAACTGGATGATTTAGAACAGAAAGGATTCATACAGGAGAGTATCTCACCATGGGGATCACCTGTTATCTTCGTGGACAAAAGAGATGGAGGCCGAAGGATGTGCGGAGACTACAGGAATCTGAATAATGTTACTATCAAGAACAAGTACCCACTTCCTAGAATACAAGATCTATTTGATCAAGTTAGAGGTGCGGGAGTCTTTTCCAAGATTGATCTAAGGTCCGGTTATCATCAGATAAAGATCAAGAAGGAAGACGTTCCGAAAACAGCCTTTGTTTCGAGGTACGGGCATCATGAATATCTAGTAGTACCTTTTGGATTAACCAATGCCCCAGCAATCTTCATGAATCTTATGAATAAGATCTTCATGCCATGTTTAGACAAGTTTGTCATCGTATTCATCGATGATATATTGATTTATTCCAAAGATAAAGCTGAACATGTCGAACATCCGAGGATAGTGTTGCAAACACTAAGAGAACACCAACTCTATGCCAAATTTAGCAAGTGTGAATTTTGGCTAGATCAAGTAGAATTTCTTGGTCATGTTATTAGCAAGGATGGAATAGTTGTTAACCCAAGCAAAGTAGCAGCAGTTTTAGACTGGGAAGCACCAAAGACTGTCAAAGAAATTCGAGGATTCCTCGGAATGGCAGGTTACTATCGGAGGTTCATTGAAGGATTCTCCAAGATAGCAGGACCGATGACTAAGCTGTTAAGGAAGAACGCACGGTTCGTGTGGTCTGACGAAGCAAGGATTACACCGTGTACTGTGACGCATCCAAACATGGATTGGATTGCGTACTAATGCAGGATCGGAAAGTAATATCTTATGGATCGAGGCAACTCAGACCTCATGAGGTGAATTATCCAACACATGATCTAGAATTAGCAGCAGTAGTATTTGCACTTAAAACTTGGAGACATTTTCTCTATCGAGCTAAGTGTGAGCTCTATACGGATCATAAAAGTCTCAAGTACTTCTTCACTCAGAAGGAACTCAATATGAGGCAGAAAAGATGGCTTGAACTAATCAAGGATTATGATTTGACCATCAATTATACTCCAGGAAAGGCTAATGTTGTAGCAAGATGCCTTGAGTAGGAAGAGCACTGGAGGAGTGGAACAAGAGTTATCACCAGAGTTGAGGAAGGAAATAAGCCAAGCCCAAATACAACTTTGGGAGAAAGAAGCTCATGAAGGACTTTCGGCTTTACAAGTAGCCGATGAGCTAAGTGTTAACTTAAAGAATGAGATAATCATGGGTCAGTTGGACGATCCATTCATCGTGGAGGAGATGAGAAGGATAGATGAGGGAAGACCATCGAATTTCACCGAGGAGAGTCCGGATCATTATGGTTCCAGAAGAGGATTTGCGTTCCGGATAGTGATGAGATCAAGGAAGTTATACTCCGGGAAGCACTTCAAACACCATACTCTATACATCCGGGAAGTACAAAGATGTACATGGATCTCAAGGAATTATTCTGGTGGAATAACATGAAGAGAGAGATAGCACAATACGTGGCGGAATGCCATACCTGCCAAAGAGTTAAAGCTGAACATCAAAGTCCGGCAGAAAAGTTACAACCTTTACCAATCCCAGAATGGAAATGGGAGGAGATAGGAATGGACTTCATTACCGGACTACCCATGACTAATAAAAAGAAGGACATGATATGGATAATCGTGGATCGGTTGACGAAAAGCGCACATTTCTTAGCAGTAAACCAGCAGGATAAAGGAGAGAAACTCATCGATCTTTATATCAAAGAGATCGTGAGTAAACACGGAGTGCCCAAGAAGATAGTGTCAGATCGAGGATCCGTGTTCACATCAACATTTTGGAAGCAATTACATGAAGCTTTAGGATCCAAGTTAGATTATAGCACCGCCTATCATCCTCAGACGGGAGGACAAACAGAGAGAACAAACCAGATATTAGAAGATATGCTTAGGGCTTGTGCCCTAGACTTCGGAGGATCATGGGAGGAGCACTTACCATTATCGGAGTTTTCATACAATAATAGCTATCAAAGCAGCATCAAGATGGCACCATTCGAAGCTCTGTATGGAAGGAAGTGTAGATCACCGATATGTTGGTATGAAGCTGGATCAAGCAAGGAATTCAACCCTGATTATGTCAAGGAAAAGCAACAAATCATTGACATTATAAGAGATAGACTAAAGATAGCTCAAAGTCGACAGAAGAGCTATGCAGACCAAAAGAGAAGGACATGGGAGCCACAAGTTGGAGACATGGTGTACCTGAAGGTAAGCCCGATGAAAGGTCTACAGAGATTTGGAGTAAAGGGGAAGTTGAGCCCTAGATACATCGGACCTTTCAAGATTCTGAGTCAGAACCGAGGGTTAGCCTTTGAATTGGATCTACCCGGAAGGTTAGCTCAAGTACACAATGTGTTTCATGTGTCGCAACTCAGGAAGTGTTTAAAGACCCCAGATGAGCCAGTGTCACATGATGAGCTCGAGTTACAACCAGACTTGACTTACATCGAGAAGCCAGCTAGGATTCTCGAGGAGAACTAGAAGCAACTCAGGAATCGAGCAATAAAGTACTGCAAGATACAATGGAAGCATCACCCCGAGAGGGAAGCCACCTGGGAAAAGGAAGAAGACCTGAGGAAAACGTACCCCGAACTCTTCAGGTATTACAACCACAACTTCGGGACGAAGTTTTCTTTAAGGGGAAAGGCTGTAATGTCCCGAGTTCGTAGACGATCGAGGGATAGATTTTAGAAAGGGATGTGCATTGCATCGTAAATTCTGGGGAAATTTCGCGCTTTTAAAACAAAACTGCATTGAAGGGGGACAAGTTTCTCTCTCGACACCTTACAGGGTTAGGGTTTCGAGAGTGCGACAAACTTGTTTCTCATTCAACTAAATTAGGGTTTTGAGAAGAGAGGGGAGATATTGCATCACAACTTAAGTTGCATGACTGAATTCAAACTTAAGTTGCATGATTGAATTCAAACCTAAGTTGCATTTGAATTTCAAATTCAAACTACATATGAATATCTCCTAATTCAAATGTGAGATAATTCATTAAGCAAATTATAATTAATAAAGAATATGCACAATACAATTAATAAGTAAAGCTCATTAGAGAAAATGGGAGCTTTATTGATAAATACACAAGATACATTGTCTTTACAATATCCAGAAATGAAATATGAAATATTACAACATATTACAAGAATAGGAAAAATAGAAAAAAGAAAGAAGAAAGAAGATTACAATTAAATGGAATTCCTAAACTACAAGTTGATCTTCATGAATTCCATGATCTAGATGATCTTGAGTATCATCTGGATCATCTCCAAGTCCCTGCACACACATACAAGCAAAGCAAAAACAAGAGTTAGCCAAAAGAAAGTGAAATGTGAGGAGATATGATCAAACTCTGCCGAGTTGATCATCTCACAGCCCAAGTCCCAAGCCAGGACACACACACACACAGCCTAGCTGCTCACAAGCTGGTGTGCATGTCTCACAAAGACATACAAGCCTGGGAGAGTCACCAACAAGGACCAGGCCTTGTTGTCGACCAGAGAAGGAAGGGCAGAGCATACATAAGCTTTTCCCTGCAAAACCCTAGCCATTCCATCGACAAGGAGCTGCAGGGTAAGAACAGGAAGAACAGCTAGAACAGGAAGAACAGCCCACTCGCTGTTCCACCTATCCAACGACCTACGTGAAAATTAACCAAGTAGCAGCAGCTTGCAAGGAGGAGCAGGGCAAGCACAAGCTCAACACTGAAGAAATCCTCTACACCAACAAATAATCTAGGAGCTGGAGTGAGGTATAAACAAGATCATCCTGAGCAAAACCATGTTTTGCCCATAAATAAGCATACTATGCATCACGGAGCACTGTATGGGTAGAATACCCCGTTGTGTCATCATCTCGGCTACAAAGCCATTTGGTGCAAGCACATAAGGGTAAGGCCAATAGGAAATCATCCCAGGGGAACATCGCTTATGCAAATCGGTGGCACAACTAAGGAAATCCAGACAAAGAATGAATTCACAGCCTAGCCTAGTCCAACACAGCTTAGCACCTATAGCTAGCTAGGCCATCGTACAATAGACAAATCTTTGTCTATACAATTTCTCAACAAAGCAAAAGCCACTCGGAAGTCCAGTATTGGATCTACCAGTGAGCAATTATCCAATTCCAGCAAGCAATCACCAACCATAGCAAGCCACAGAGGGGGGAGCTACCCATGACAACATCACAAGTGCTGCTAGGGCCACCTCAACCCACAGCCAACAACTGAAACCACCACATCATCACCCATTTGGGTTCAGTAAAGGGCTAGGGTACCAACCAGTGGTTGTCATCCAGCTAGCCCTAACAAATCCATTAAAATGATCACCACTGAACCATAGTTCACATCATTCATCCATCTATTAAAGCAAGATAACAGATAAATGAAACAGACAAGCAATTGATGCACCAGGGCCTTGCAAATGATCCAATGGATCATGGCAAGCATCCACTGATGCTTGAGTAAGCAACAACACACACCAGCATAAGCTTGTGTGACACACACACATCACAGGGTGAGCAGCAGTAAGGCACATGACAGCACAGCAGCTTTTACAAGCAATTGATGATCACAAGATCATCAGAATCTTGCTAGAGCATGCTACAGCATGCCAGAACCATTCCAAGTATTACACTATTACTACATGGACCAGTTAATTAAATAGCCACAGTTAAGCAACAATTATATCACAGATAGTCATATAAACCATTTTATGATTTATCCAGAAGCACATCATCAAGGAATTGATGCATATGGACAACAATTAAGCAAAGCAGAGCCTACCATGAGCCAGAACCCTTTAATCATCACACAAACAGCACCGGCACTTGCAAATTTGCAAGGAACACACACAGTAATCAAGCCAGGGCCACATAAATGAATACACTTGAGTATCTAGCAAGTATAATAACAAGAACAGAGGCACAGAGATAGAATTAAGCAAGAACTGCAAGCATAGGCAAGCACTGAGCCTAGGGAATCTTGCATATCAAGCCAGGGCCACATAAATGAATACACTTGAGTATCTAGCAAGTATAATAACAAGAACAGAGGCACAGAGATAGAATTAAGCAAGAACTGCAAGCATAGGCAAGCACTGAGCCTAGGGAATCTTGCACAGAAGCATAGCAGGGCTGCACACAGCAGATTTACAAAGAACAACATAGCAGCATAGCAACACAAGCACAACAGCACATGAGTAGGCTAGCATGGCACAGGAGTAGAGCATCGGCACGGCGAGCATCTCTGGATGGAGATGCAAGCCGGTGACTAAGCAAGACGCAGAAGAGGAGGAGGAGAGAAGAGAACAACACTGAGAGGGAGAGGAGGAGGCGATGGTACTTACCAGGGAGGCGGAGCGAAAAGCACGGCCATGGCGGCACACGCCGGGGCGCGGCGGCGCCAGGCCAGTCCAAGCCACGGCGGCGCCACAGCACCATCTCCACCATGGCTAAGCACGGCGGCGCCACGACATCTGGAGCAGCGGCGGCGAAGAGATCGCCACGGCACTTCACGCCAGGCGACCAGAGATGAAGGGGGGCGAGACGAGCAGGCGGTGCTTCACAAATCGCCGCGGGGGATCTGAAGCGCCGTTGAACGGCGGTTCAGATGCGCCATACCTTGCCGGCGGCGACGGCCGGAGATGGCCGGAACAATTCGACGAAGACGGCGGCGACCAGGGTGTCGCGAGAGCGAGAGCGAGGGTTAGGGTTGCGAATGAGTGAAGGAGAAGGGGTCGGTACGACCGACCGAGCCCAAGTGTGGCTCGGGTTAGGGTTAACCACTGGGCCACACCGACATGTGGGCCCAGGGGCAAATATGGTATTTCACAAATTCTATAAATACTGAAACCTTGAAAATTCATAGTAAATGTTTAAAGCTCTAAAAAAATAATTAAAAATATGAAAATCACTCAGTATAAAATTCTCTATCATAATAAAATATGTAATAGAATTTTTGAAGTTAAACAAGAATAAGTTCAAATTTGATGATTTAAATAATCATTTAAATCACACCTTTTGTTTTCAATATTGAAAATAAGTCCATAAAGTATTTTGGATTTTAAAAAAAAACACCTTGACAACATTTCAAGGTTGTATTTTACCCTAAATAGAGTATCCCTAAGTCATTCTTAGTATTAACCTCTCATGAAATGATAAAGACATCGGAAGGGGGGAACAAACTCTAAAAACTGGAATCATGCATAAATGCTTCTTTAACCATAGCCCTTATCGGACAATGATGCTATTTTTTCAGCAACAGAGGACAAGGGTCGATCCACACCATCCAACCGCAACACTTTGCGGTGTTCGAGCAAGTTCATCACTTGCACATGTCATTTGAGTATTTTTACCAAATTACTTGCAAAGTACTATATTTATCACTATTGCATCAAAAGCAAAACCACTACTTTCATAACTATGAATATGACTATGTGGTTGGCAATGGAACCATGGATTGTGTTGATATGGTGGAGGTTCCATTGCAAGGGTTTATATCCATCTAGGATTAAACAACAAATGTCGTCCAGATGATTCTTGTGTCGTAAAACTCGTGTTAACCATAAGATCCGGAGTGGGACGGAATAGTCAATTGTATTTCCACCTCTCGTACATCAACGGATGCGCTTACCGTAGACACTTGACCCGGGTTGGGCAAGCGGTGGGGTGGGGATCCCATTCTAATTCCCCACGGTAAGTGGTCTATGATGGGTTGCAGCTACCGGCGAAGGAGTTTGGTTAACGAGTCCCAGACTGTCGTCGTGGTCGGGGTCGATCCTTAATTGGTATAAGAGGACCGGCGAGGACCCAGGTTCGGGGTATGCAACAAAGGGTGTGTGTGCGAGGTAGCGGAGGAATATGATTGGCTATGACCTGATACCGGGCCTCACACCGAAGGAAGTGTAGACGGGAAAGCTGCCCGGTTGGCACCAAGGTTAAGATCTCTTATGGGTAAAGCAACTCTGCAGAGTGTAATGAATCGTGACCTGTCACTCCCTGTTCCGGGTTATGGAACTGCGAACGCTGCCGGAAAGGAACTCCATGAAGTTCTAGTGAACCGGTGAAGGCTGACGGACATAGTTCTTTGAAATAAAAGCAACCTCTTGAAGAAATGTTTATCAAAACCTGCATTGGTATTAGACTTTTTGGTCTAATATCGTAGCTAGTGCATTAAACACCTCTTTTCTATAATGAACTTGTTGAGTATGCTCGTACTCATACCACTCTTAAATCCCCCGCTAGATTGTCCGAACCATCCGGAGGAGGACAACGACAACACTGAAGGAGCCGACATCATCGGCTATGAAGAACCAGACCTCTCTGGAGGTGTCGAAGGTGTAGACTAACTTATAGTCTACGGAACCGGGGAGGGTTCCGGAGGAGAACAAGCGTAGACCGATAAGTAGTAGTAGTATCCGAGCAGTACGAACTCTTAGTACTTAACTGCTCGTTAGAATAAATGTATCACCTAGTAAGACTTTTATATTGTAAGTTAAGATGGGTTCACCTCGAACCCATGAGTATCCCTCTTAGGACCCAAGAGGAGCTCCGAGATGATATGTACATTATGCTTGTAATAATAAATGAATGAGTTATGGACCTGCTATGTTCTGTTGTACTACTCTGAGGGATGTAATATTTGCGGATTGGTACTTCGTGAATGTTATATCAACGACTGGCATACTACAACATGCAGTGGTATGCAGGGTCTCCACAACAGAGTAAAGTGTTAGGGGGTAGATACATGTTTTTTTCTGTTTTGAATATGTCTAGACCTTGTTCATCAACTTGAATGCTTACTATATATTATATATGACATAAGAAGGCTTTGTGCTTTGGTTTTTCATTTTTTGATTTTTTCTGAATGTTTATGCCCATTTGAATCTTGGTCAAATCCTAGGGTTTGACCAAGATTTAATCAAGTTTAAAACATGAAAATGAAAAGGTAAGCCTGGATCCTTCTTAGTCATTCTAAAATGAAGCTTTTGGGGGGTTCTTGAAATCTCAATGTTTGAAACCCAAAACCACATCTCTTCATGGTTGACTTCATAAGACAGAGTTTAGGGTTAGGGGGTAGATACATGATTTGTCGGGTTTGAATATGTCTAGACATGCTGCTTGTTGATCAACTTGAATGCTTACTATATTACATAAGAAGACTATATATGTGCGTTGGTTTTTTTTTCTGAATGTTTATGCCCATTTGAATCTTGGTCAAATCCTAGGATTGACCAAGATTTAAACAAGTTAATTTAAAGCATGAAAATGAAAAGGTAAGCATGGATCCTTCTTAGTCACTCTAAGATGAAGTTTTTGGGAGGTTTTTGAAATTTCCATGTTTGAAAACCAAAACCACTGCTCTTCATGCTTGACTTCATAAGACAGAGTTTAGGGTTAGGGGTAGATACATGATTTGTCTAGTTTGAATATGTCTAGACCTTATTTATCAACTTGAATTCTTACTATATGACATAAGAAGGCTATGTGCTTTGGTTTTTCATTTTTCTGATTTTTTTGAATTTTATGCCCATTTGAATCTTGGTCAAATCCTAGCTAGTTTTGACCAGGATTTAAACAAGTTTAAAACATGAAAATGAAAAAGGTAAGCATGGATCCTTCTTAGTCACTCTTAAATGAAGCTTTTGGGAGGTTTTTGAAATTTGCATGTTTGAAACCCAAAACCACTTCTCTTCATGCTTGACTTCATAAGACAGAGTTTAGGGTTAGGGCAAGGGTATATATACATGAATTTTCTAGTTTTAATATGTCTAGACCATGTTTATCAACTTGAATGCTCATTATATGACATAAAAAGGCTATGTGCTTTTATTTTTATTTTTTATGCACATTTGAATCTTGGTCAAATCCTAGCTAATTTTGACCAGGATTTAAACAAGTTTAAAACACGAAAATGAAAAAGTAAGCCTGGATCCTTCTTAGTCACTCTAAAATGAAGCTTTTGGGGGGTTCTTGAAATTTCCATGTTTGAAACCCAAAACCATTTCTCTTGATGCATGTTTGACTTCATAAGACAAAGTTTAGGGTTAGGTGTAGATACATGATTTGTCTGGTTTGAATATGTCTAGACCTTGTTTATTAACTTCAATTCTTACTATATGACATAAATAGACTATGTGCTTTGTTTTTTCATTTTTTCTGGATGTTTATGCCCATTTGAATCTAAAGGTGAGAGAACACGTTAAAGGTTATTCTAACAAAGGTCATGCTTGGTATCTTACCTATGTATTATTGTACATCACAAATGTGAAATGAAAATATGTGCATCTCTATAAACCCTAAACCCTAAACCTAACTATATAGAAAAAGATGAACAATCCATGCTTTTTGATTGCCTTTTTTGTTTGGCTTGATTTCAAATTTAGTGGGGAGGGGGTGGGGGTAGGGGACGAGTGTGTTTCTTTGGATGCCTCTCTCGTATTTGCTAGTTTTTGGGGGTCACACAAATTCAGGGTAGCATACTGCGCACCCCCTCCCTTCGTGCGCGGAAAAAGTGTTAGGCGAGTAGTAAAATGGCATGACCAACAAGTTTCAAGTAAAATTTCGAATATAACCAAAATGTACCAATTGATAGATGAGTTAACTTGGCTTCATGGAAAAAATAATGTCATGTAAATGAGTTAACTTGGCTTTCCTACCCTTGAATCCACATAGGAAACTTTGTACTAATACAGTATAATGATCACCCGAGTTATTACACCAACAGGTCTGTCACTTACGTGTGGTTCCCATGCGTGAGGTCCCACACTTCAGTGAGCACAAGTCATGTGCGGTAGGTAGGTAAACTCCCATCTTCTTTGTCAAGAGAAGACGCATCAAGACTCCCTCTCTCTCTCTCTCTCCCTCTCTCTATCCAGTTATCCACCTCCGCTGGATGCCGGTTTTGGTAGGGCGATTCTAGCTCTGCTCGGAGGCCATGGTGTGCACGCACTGTAGCCATGGCGATTTGGTCACGCTAAGTGGTTCGTCCCCGGCTGCGACGAGGATCAATCTGGGCGATGGCTGTTAAGGACCCGATCGCATTTCTTGCTTTCACCGTGGGGTCTTCCATGTAAAAGTTAGGGATTTAGATGAAATTTCATGTTTATTCCGTGTCTTGTTGTAAACTGTGCTCTGGTGCGTATTGGAAGTCTGAGTCCTTCAGGATCCTTCGGTTGTCCCTCTCTCTCTCAAAAAAAACATCTCTCTCATTATCGGCCTCGCTCGCACCTCCTGCGCACTGACAAACCCTGAACAACAGTCAACATGACCCGAAAAAGGTCAGACACCATAAATAAGAGGGCCCCCTCACTTCTCTCCCTTGTGCTAGAGCTTTTCATTTTGAAAACATAGAAACAATTTTGTCAACGGTAGTAATAAATCATATCTGTTATGTATAAGACATCTTATAAGTTGCAAGCCTCATGCATAGATTACCAATAGTGCTCGCACCTTGTCCTAATTAGCTTGGATTTACATGGATTATCATTGCATAACATATGTTTCAACCAAGTGTCACAAAGGGGTACCTCTATGTCGCCTGTACAAAGGTCTAAGGAGAAAGATCACATTTGATTTCTCGTTTTTGATTATTCTCAACTTAGACATCCATACCGGGACAACATAGACAACATATGATGGACTCCTCTTTAATGGATAAGCATTCAACAAAAGATAATATTCTCATAAGAGATTGAGGATTGATGTCCAAACTGAAACTTCCACCATGATTCATGGCTTTAGTTAGCGGCCCAATGTTCTTCTCTAACAATATGCATACTCAAACCATTTGATCATGATAAATCACCCTTACTTCAGACAAGACGAACATGCATAGCAACTCACATGATATTTAACAAAGGTGTAATAGTTGGTGGCGTCCCCAGAAACATGGTTACCGCTCAACAAGCAACTTATTAAGAAATAAGATACATAGCTACATATTCTTCACCACAATAGTTTTTAAGGCTATTTTCCCATGAGCTATGTATTGCAAAGACAAAGGATAGAATTTTTAAAGGTAGCACTCAAGTAATTTACTTTGGAATGGCAGAGAAATACCATGTAGTAGGTAGGTATAGTGGACACAAGTGGCATAGTTTTTGGCTCAAGGATTTGGATGCACGAGAAGAATTCCCTCTCAATACAAGGCTAGGCTAGCAAGGTTGTTTGAAGCAAACTCAAGTATAAAATGATACAGAAAAACTTACATAAGAACATATTGCAAGCATTATAAGACTCTACGCTATCTCCTTGTTGTTCAAACACCTTAACCAGAAAATATCTAGACTATAGAGAGACCAATCATGCAAACCAAATTTTAACAAGCTCTATGTAGTTCTTCATTAATAGGTGCAAAGTACATGATGCAAGAGCTTAAACATGATCTATATGAGCACAACAATTGCCAAGTATCAAATTATTCAAGACATTATACCAATTACCACATGAAGCATTTTCACGTTTCCAACCATATAACAATGATGAACGAAGCAGTTTCAACCTTCGCCATGAACATTAAGAATAAAGCTAAGAACATATGTGTTCATACGAAACAGCGGAGCGTGTCTCTCTCCCAAACAAGGAATGCTAGGATCCGATTTTATTCAAACAAAAACGAAAACAAAAACAAACAAGACGCTCCAAGTAAAGCACATAAGATGTGACGGAATAAAAATATAGTTTCACTACGGGTGACCCGATAAGTTGTCGATGAAGAAGGGATGCCTTGGGCATCCCCAAGCTTAGATGCTTGAGTCTTCTTAAAATATGCGGGGATGAACCACGGGGCATCCCCAAGCTTAGACTTTTCACTCTTCTTGATCATATTGTATCATCCTCCTCTCTTGACCCTTGAAAACTTCCTCCACACCAAACTCAAAACAAAATCATTAGAGGGTTAGTGCATAATTGAAAATTCACATATTCAGAGGTGACATAATCATTCTTAACACTTCTGTACATTGCACAAAGCTACTGAAAGTTAATGGAACAAAGAAATCCATCAAACATAGCAAAACAGACAATGCGAAATAAAAGGCAGAATCTGTCAAAACAGAACAGTCCGTAAAGACGAATTTTTCTGGGGCACTTAACTTGCTCAGATGAAAATGCTCAAATTGAATGAAAGTTGCGTACATATCTGAGGATCACGCACGTAAATTGGCAGATTTTTCTGAGTTACCTACAGAAGGGGCTGCCCAATTTCGTGACAGTAAGAAATCTGTTTCTGCGCAGTAATCCAAATCTAGTATTGACTTTACTATCAAAGACTTTACTTGGCACAACAATGCAATAAAGTAAAGATAAGGAGAGGTTGCTACAGTAGTAACAACTTCCAAGACTCAAATATAAAACAAAGTGCAGAAGTAAAATAATGGGTTGTCTCCCATAAGCGCTTTTTTTTAACGCCTTTCAGCTAGGCGCAGAAAGTGTGAATCAAGTATTATCAAGAGATGAGGTATTAACATTCTTACCAGGGGCTTTGCGCTTACCCTTCTTACTCTTATTCCTACTCTTTGGTTTAGGGAATACATGACCACATCCGGGCGTAGAGGTAAAATTTAGAGTGCCTTTCCCCACATCTATGATTGCTCCCACGAGTTTCAGCAGGGACCTTCCAAGTGTGATTTGTCATGTCCCTACACATTCAACAACGAGATAATCAGTGGATACCGTTCTTCCAAGAAAGGTTGTGAACACACCTTCAGCTATACCCTTAGGGATTATAACAGAGTTATCAGTAAGAGTTATTCCTTCTCCTCCTTCGATAAGTTCCCAAAGTGTCAAAGATTCATAAATTCTTTTAGGCATAAGGCAAAACTCAGACATAATATCACAACGGGCATGAAAAGTTTCACCACAAATAGCAACTTTAATAGTAGGCACCCACATTGAAGGTTCAAAACTTACTGGAACATAATCATAATATTCACGAATCTGGTTGTACCCTTCTTTTAAACAAGATATATTTGTCTCGAGGGTGTTTAATCTATTATGAATGCTAGCAAGAGATGAATCAAAATTATTAGCGGAGCTAGATGATGTAACCACTTTTCTTATGGCATTAAAAGCTTGATCCCCATCACAGTGAAGGAAATCTCCTCCTACTACATCATCTAAGGCATATCTAAAGCGAAGAATAAGCCCAAAATAAAAGTTACTAAGAAGCAAACTTAGAGTCATTTTAGGTTCAGTTTTACTATAAGAATCAAAAATTCTAGACCAAACTTCTTTAAAACTCTCTTCACCACCTTGTTTAAAAGTAAAGATCGATTCCTCAGGTGATAGAGTAACAACTACAGGACTAGTCATAATAATAAAATGCGAGTAACTAATTTTTTTTGTGTTTTTTAATATGGAGAACGCAAACAAGACAGTAAATAAAGTAAAACTAGCAACTAATTTTTTTGTATTTTTGATATAGAGAATAAACAAAGCAGTAAATAAAATAAAGTAAAGAAAGACAAAAACAAAGTAAAGAGATTGGATGTGGGAGACTCCCCTTGCAGCGTGTCTTGATCTCCCGACAACGGCGCCGGAAAAAGTTGCTTGATGGCGTGCAAGACACACGTCCGTTGGGAACCCCAAGAGGAAGGTGTGATGCGTACGAGCAGCTAGTTTTCCCTCGGTAAGAAACCAAGGTTATCGAACCGAGTAGGAGTCAAGGAACACGTGAAGGTTGTTGGTAGCGGAGTGTAGTGCGGCGCAACACCAGGGATTCCGGCGCCAACGCGGAACCTGCACAACACAATCAAAGTACTTTGCCCCAACGTAACAGTGAGGTTGTCAATCTCACCGGCTTGCTGTAAACAAAGGATTAAATGTATAGTGTGGAAGATGATGTTTGTTTGCGAAGGACAGTAAAGAACAGAGTTTACGATGAGATTGTATTTCGGATGTAAAGAATGGACCGGGGTCCACAGTTCACTAGTGGTGTCTCTCCCATAAGATAAATGGCATGTTGGGTGAACAAATTACGGTTGGGCAATTGACAAATAGAGAGGGCATAACAATGCACATACATATCACGATGACTACTATGAGATTTAATTAGGGCATTACGACAAAGTACATAGACCGCTATCCGAGCATGCATCTATGCCTAAAAAGTCCACCTTCGAGGTTATCATCCGAACCCCTTCCAGTATTAAGTTGCAAACAACGAGACAATTGCATTAAGTATGGTGCGTAATGTAATCAACACAAATATCCTTAGAAAAAGCATTGATGTTTTATCCCTAGTGGCAACAAGACATCCACAACCTTAGAACTTTCGTCAGCTGTCCCAGCATTCAATGGAGGCATGAACCCACTATCGAGCATAAATACTCCCTCTTGGAGTTACAAGTATCAACTTGGCCAGAGCCTCTACTAGCAACGGAGAGCATGCAAGAACATAAACAACATATATGATAGATTGATAATCAACTTGACATAGTATTCCATATTCATCGGATCCCAACAAACACAACATGTAGCATTACAAAAGAGATGATCTTGATCATGATAGGCAGCTCACAAGATCTAACATGATAGCACAATGAGGAGAAGACAACCATCTAGCTACTGCTATGGACCCATAGTCCAGGGGTGAACTACTCACACATCAATCCGGAGGCGATCATGGTGATGAAGAGTCCTCCGGGAGTTGATTCCCCTCTCCGGCAGGGTGCCGGAGGCGATCTCCTGAATCCCCCGAGATGGGATTGGCGGCGGCGGCATCTCTGGAAGGTTTTCCGTATCGTGGCTCTCGGTACTGGGGTTTTCACGACGAAGGCTTTAAGTAGGCGAAAGGGCAGCGTCGGTGGAGGCACGAGGGCCCCACACCATAGGGCGGGGCCCACCCTTGGCCGCGCGGCCCTGTGGTGTCGGCGCCTCGTCGCCCCACTTCGTAATCCCTTCGGTCTTCTGGAAGCTTCGTGGAAAAATAAGACCCTGGGCGTTGATTTCGTCCAATTCCGAGAATATTTCCTTTGTAGGATTTACGAAACCAAAAATAGCAGAAAACAGACAACGGCTCTTCGGCATCTCGTCAATAGGTTAGTGCCGGAAAATGCATAATAATGACATAAAGTGTGTATAAAACATGTGAGTATCATCACAAAAGTAGCATGGAACATAAGAAATTATAGATACGTTTGAGACGTATCACGCTGCACTACACTCCTTCACCAACAACCTTCACGTGGCATTCATCTCCTACTGGTTCGATAAACCTTGTTTTCTTACTGAGGGAAACTTGCTGCTGTACGCATCACACCTTCCTCTTGGGGTTCCCAACGGACGTGTGCTTCACGCGTCATCAAGCTAATTTCTCGGCGCCGTTGTCGGGAGATCAAGACACGCTGCAAGGGGAGTCTCTCACATCCAGTCTCTTTACTTTGTTTATTGTCTTGATTTACTTTACTTTATTTTCTGTTTTGTTTGCTTTCTTTATATCAAAAACACAAAAAAATTAGTTACTTGTTTTACTTTATTTAATTCTGTTCTTCTTAGTTTATTTTTATTACTGTTAAAATGAATACTCCTGAGAACACTAAGTTGTGTGATTTCACTAGCACCAATAATAATGATTTTATATGCACTCCTATTGCTCCACCTGCTACTACGAGCGAGAATTTTATGAAATTAAACCTGCTTTACTAAATCTTGTTATGAGAGAGCAATTTCGGTGTTAGTTACGATGATGCTGCTGCCCATCTTAATAATTTTGTTGAACTTTGTGAAATGCAAAAGTATAAGGATGTAGATTGAGACATTATAAAACTGAAATTGTTTCCTTTCTCCTTAAGAGGAAGAGCTAAAGATTGGTTGCTATCTTTGCCTAAGAATAGTATTGATTCATGGACTAAATGTAAAGATGCTTTCATTGGTAGATATTATCCTCCTGCTAAAATTATATCTTTGAGAAGTAGTATTATGAATTTTAAGCAATTGGATAATGAACATGTTGCTCAAGCATGGGAAAGAATGAAATCTTTGGTGAAGAATTGCCCTACCCATGGACTAACTACTTGGATGATCATCCAAACCTTCTATGCAGGATTGAATTTTTCTTCGAGGGACCTATTGGATTCAGCTGCTGGAGGTACTTTTATGTCCATCACTTTGGGGGCGGCAACAAAGCTTCTTGATGATATGATGATCAACTACTCTGAATGGCACACTAAAAGGACTCCACAAGGTAAGAAGGTAAATTCTGTTGAAGAAACCTCCTCCTTGAGTGATAAGATTGATGTGATTATGTCTATGCTTGTTAATGGTAGATCTAATGTTGATCCTAATAATGTTCCTTTAGCTTCATTGGTTGCTCAAGAAGAGCATGTTGATGTGAACTTCATTAAAAATAGTAATTTCAACAACAATGCTTATAGGAATAATTTTGGTAACAACTATAGGCCATATCCTTCTAATACTGGTAATGGTTATGGTAATTCTTACAACAATAGTAGGAGTGTACCCTCTGGTCTTGAAGTCATGCTTAAAATTCATTAGTACACAAACTGCTTTTAACAAATCTGTTGAAGAAAAGCTTGGTAAAATTGATATTCTTGCTTCTAAGGTTGATAGTCTTGCTGCTGATGTTGATCTTTTAAAATTGAAAGTTATTCCTAATGAAGATAAAGATATCAAGTCATTTGCTACAGCAAACGCTATTCAAGTTCGAATTAATGACAATATTAGATTGATGGCTGAATTGCATGCTAGGTGGGAAAGAGAAGAAAAACTAGCTAAAGAGAATAATGTAGCTACAGTTTGGACTATTACCACCACTAGTAATGATGATGCTTCACATGTTGCTAAACATCCTACTACCAATGGTAAAATAATTGGTGTTGGCAATGTTTCTACTCCTAGTGCAAAGCGTGCAAAATTGCCTGAAACTGCTGAAACTGCTAAAACTGCTTGTGATAAAAGTGCTGAAATTTTTCAGATTATTGGGGACATCGATCCCATTGCTTTAGATCATAATGGTTTAGATTTTGATAATTGTCATATCTCTGAAGTTATTAAGTTCTTGCAAAAACTTGCTAGAAGTCCTAATGCTAGTGCTATAAATTTGGCCTTTACAAAACATATTACAAATGCTCTCATTAAAGCTAGAGAAGAGAAATTAAAACTTGAAACTTATATTCCTAGGAAGTTAGAAGATGGTTGGGAGCCCATCATTAAAATGAGGGTCAATGATTTTGATTGTAATGCTTTATGTGATCTTGGTGCAAGTATTTCTGTTATGCCTAAGAAACTCTATGATATGCTTGACTTGCCACCATTGAAAAATTGTTATTTGGATGTTAATCTCACTGATAATTCTATAAAGAAACCTTTGGGGAGGATTAATAATGTTCACATTACGGTTAACAATAACCTTGTCCCCGTTGATTTTGTTGTCTTGGATATTGAGCGCAATGCATCTTGTCCTATTATTTTGGGAAGACCCTTTCTTCGAACTGTTGGTGCTATTATTGATATGAAGGAAGGAAATATTAAGTATCAATTCCCTCTTAAGAAAGGTATGGAACACTTCCCTAGAAAAAGAATGAAGTTACCTTTCACTCTATTATTTGAAAAAATTATGATGTTGATGCTTCATCTCTTGATAATACTTGAGTTACACTTTCTGCGCCTAGCTGAAAGGCGTTAAAGAAAAGCGCTTATGGGAGACAACCCATTATTTTATTTCTGCAATTTTTGTTTTATATTTGCGTCTTGGAAGTTGTTACTAATGTAGCAACCTCTCCTTATCTTTACTTTATTGCATTGTTGTGCCAAGTAAAGTCTTTGATAGTAAGGTTGATACTAGATTTGGATTTCTGCGCAGAAACAGATTTCTTGCTGTCACGAATTTGAGTAGAAATCTCTGTAGGAAACTCAGAAAAATCTGCAAAAATTCATGAGTGATCCTCAGATATGTACGCAACTTTCATTCAATTTGAGCTTCTTCATCTGAGCACGTTAAGTGACTCTAAAAAATTCGTCTTTACAGACTGTTCTGTTTTGACAGATTCTGCCTTTTATTTCACATTGCCTCTTTTACCGTGTTGGATGGATTTCTTTGTTCCATTAACTTTCAGTAGCTTTGGGTAATATCCAAAAGTGTTAGGAATGACTGTGTCCTCTCTGAACATGTGAATTTTTGATTATGCACTAACCCTCTAATGAGTTTATTTTGAGTTTGGTGTGGAGGAAGTTTTCAAGGGTCAAGAGAGGAGGATGATGTAATATGATCAAGAAGAGTGAAAAGTCTAAGCTTGGGGATACCCCCGTGGTTCATCCCTGCATATTTCAAGAAGACTCAAGCATCTAAGCTTGGGGATGCCCAAGGCATCCCCTTCTTCATCGACAACTTATCAGGTCACCTCTAGTGAAACTATATTTTTATTCCGTCACATCTTACGTGCTTTACTTGGAGCGTCTGTATGCTTTCATTTTTTTTTTGTTTGAATAAACTCGGATCCTAGCATTCTTTGTGTGGGAGAAATACACGCTCCGCTGTTTCATATGAATACTGGTGTTCTTAGCTTTACTTTTAATGTTCATGGCGAAGGTTGAAAACTGCTTCGTTCATTGCTATTTGGTTGGAAACAGAAAATGCTCCATGTGGTAATTGGTATATTGTCTTGAATAATTTGATACTTGGCAATTGTTTTGAGCTCTCAAATAGATCATGTTTAAGCTCTTGCATCATGTAATGTTGAACCTATTATTGGAGAACTATCGTAGAGCTTGTTGAAATTTGGTTTGCATGATTGGTCTCTCTAAAAGTCTAGATATTTTCTGGTAAAAGTGTTTGAACAACAAGGAGACAGTGTAGAGTCTTATAATGCTTGCAATATGTTCTTATGTAAGTTTTGTTGTACCGGTTCATACTTGAGTTTGCTTCAAACAACCTTGCTAGCTAAAGCCTTGTACTAAGAGGGAATGCTTCTCGTACATCCAAAACCTTGAGCCAAAACCTATGCCATTTGTGTCCACCATAACTGCCTACTACGTGGTATTTTTCTGCCATTCCAAGTAAATTGCTTGCATGCTACCTTTAAAATTTCATTCTTTGTCTTTGCAATACATAGCTCATGGGAAAATAGCTTCAAAAACTATTGTGGTATTGAATATGTTGCTTATGTATCTTATTTCTTATAAGTTGCTTGTTGAGCGGTAACCATGTTTCTGGGGACGCCATCAACTGTTACACCTTTATTGAATATCATGTGAGATGCTATGCATGTTCATCTTGTCTGAAGTAAGGGTGATTTATCATGATTAAATGGTTTGAGTATGCATATTGTTAGAGAAGAACATTGGGCCACCAACCAAAGCCATGTATCATGGTGGAAGTTTCAGTTTGGACATTAATCATCAATCTCTTATGAGAATATTATCTGTTGTTGAATGCTTAAGCATTAAAGAGGAGTCCACTATCCGTTTTCTATGTTTTCCCGGTACGGATGTCCTCAAGTTGAGATCTATCAAAAACGAGAGCCACTTATAGGATCTCCTTGGACCTTTGTACAGGTGACATAGAGGTACCCCTTTGTGATACTTGGGTGAAACATATGTAATGCAATGATAATCCATGGAAATCCGAGCTAATTAGGACAAGGTGCGAGCACTATTGGTATTCGATGCATGAGGCTTGCAACTTATAGGATGTTTTATGCATAACATATATGAATTATTACTACCGTTGACAAAATTGTTTCCATGTTTCCAAAATAAAAAGCTCTAGCACAAGAGTAATCCCTACTTCCCTCTGCGAAGGGCCTTTCTTTTACTTTATGTTGAGTCAGTTTACCTACTTCTTTCTATCTTAGAAGCAAACACTTGAGTCAACTGTGTGCATTGATTCTTACATACTTGCTTATTTGCATTCATCATATTACAATTGTGTTGACAATTATCCATGAGATAAACATGTTGAAGTTGAAAGCAACTGCTGAAACTTATATCTTCCTTTGTGTTGCTTCAAAACTTTCTACTAAGAATCTATTGCTTTATGAGTTAACCCTTATGCAAGACTTATTGATGCTTGTCTTGAAAGTACTATTCATGAAAAGTCTTTGCTATATGATCAGTTGTTTAGTCATTATCTTTACCATTGCTTTGAATCACTTCATTCATCTCATATGATTTACAATAGTATTGATCAAGATTATGATAGCGGCATGTCACTTCAGAAATTATCCTTGTTATCGTTTACCTACTCGAGGGCGAGTAGGAACTAAGCTTGGGATGCTTGATACGTCTCAAACGTATCTATAATTTCTTATGTTCCATGCTAGTTTTATGATAATACCCACATGTTTTATATACACTTTACATCATTTTTATGCATTTTCCGGCACTAACCTATTAACAAGATGCCGAAGCGCCAGTTCCTGTTTTCTGCTGTTTTTGGTTTCAGAAATCTTACACAGGAAATATTCTCGGAATTGGACGAAACAAAAGCCCACGGTCTTATTTTCCACGGAGCTTTCCAGAACACCGAAGGAGAGACGGAGAGGGGCCAAGGCGGCCCCACACCCTAGGGCGGCGCGGCCTGGAAAGGGGGCGTCGGCTGTGGG